>NW_028179204.1:0-13355 GCF_964030765.1 Micromesistius poutassou | reverse complement strand
CGCCATATAATCAAAGAGTTTAAGGGCCGCTCCGGTGACCGAGCGCGATGACTCCCATTGTTTGTCATGAAGTAATGCCCGTGATGGCTCTTAATAATGCTCCCAGGAGGCGGGGGGGGGGGCAGCCCAGCCTCCACCCTGCTCTTTCTGTCGTCGGAAGCTGCTTTGTATGTGGACCGAAATAGATGTGGCGTTTGAGTGCATTTGCCCCATGCACTCAGATCAAGGAGCCATCAAATATTAAACCACAGATCTATTTTTCATCTGAAGCCATAAAAGGCGCAAGAGTCCAGTCAAACAGGCTGTACCAGCAGGAAATAGAGATAAACTGTTTCTAATTTGAATAATACATGGAAATGGACTCAGGTCTTTGTATCTGTGTGTGTGTGCGTGTGTTTATATTTTTTCTCGGTCGTGTGTGTGTGTGTGTGCGCACATGCATTTGTGCATACATTTGTGTTAGGGTTCTATTTTCTGCATATATGAATGCATCTCGGTGGATGCACCGCAAGCCTCGGCCTTGGCACTTACTCTGGAGAGAGCCGCCGGGGCGACCACCGGCGCGCATAGGATGTCCTTATGGGACGCATGGCTGTTTACCCCACAACGAAATCACCACAAATCCAATCATCGCTAAGAAGCAATCCCGCTCACACCCCGAGACAAGGGTTTGAGGCAATTAGCGCGCTAACCAGGAGCCAGTCGATCGCAGTCAGGGGCCCGGCTGACTCCCATTGATCCCCCCCCCAAGGCCAGGACCTCATCCTACCTGCTGCTTCGTGTGAGACATATGCAAATAAAACGCAAACAGGCACAATTGGCCTTAATGGAGTTGGGTGTAGTCCAATCATGATCGTCTTGGGGTGGGGGGGGGGGGGGGGGGGGGGGGGGTTGGGGGGGGGCGTCGACGGATGAGCTCGGAGAAGGGGAAGGGCGTGTCTGCGAGCGAACGGGACGACCCGATGTTCAGCCCGCGCCGGCTGTTGAGGTTCTGTCGGTGGCGGTTCGCCGCGAGGGGGCCGCGTGTGTTTACAAGTGTGAGGTTGTTTTCCCCCCGCTTATCGTCTTTCACTTCCTCCACCACCACCACCTCCGCCTCGGCACACCCGATGCAAAGCGATACCCGCTTCCGGGTAACCTAAGCTCCCCATCGCACTGCAGCACAAAGAGCCCGTTGATAGGGGCCCCGGCGTTATCTCTTCATGGGCCCCTATAGGGAGAAGGGATGGCGGGAAATTGGTTCTGGTCTTATGGAGGAGCAGAGGCCGCGAGGCCCCGGGGGAAAAGTGATCAGAAATAATAACAGAAAACCTGCGTTTACTTTCACGATCTGCCTTCTCTTCTTCCTTCTCTGTCTTTCCTGCACAAACAAACATACGCACAGTCACACACACACACACACACATAGCACGCACAGGTATTACACACAGACAAACACACATGGAACACACACTCATAACACACAAACACACCTATAAATAGACATAACACAGAACGTACAATGACAAAAAACAAACACAGATGCGCACACAGACACACACACACACACACACACACACACACACACACACACACACACACACACACACACACACACACAAACACATATGAACACTCATGACAGATAAGACACTTAATACACATACACACAGACAAAAACGTGCAAGAACAAAAAAATTACAAAGATGCTCATATGCACACACACACACACACACACCTGTCTTTGTCTTGGCCCTGTTTGAACGCTCCTGCTATTTTTGGGCTAGCTCAATCCTTTTGAAGACGCAGTATGCCAGCCACTCTCTGCTATTTGTTGATGAGAAGGGAGTGCGACGGCCTCCGCGTATTACTCACTTCATCCACTCCATACCGCCACCGCAGTCCCGCACACACACTCCCTCTCACACCTCAAGACAAGCACAGGACTGTGCTTCCAACATGAACCACTCGAACCCCACCGCACGCACGCACGCACGCACGCACGCAAACGACCACGCCACCACCACCACCACCACCACCATCACACCGTCACACAGAATCATCAACCATCATCATCATCATCATCATCATCATCATCATCATCAACCGTTCTCCATATCCTAACCCCCCCCCCCCTCTCTGAAACATATGACAATGCCATACAACGCGAGGTCCTCCTCCTCTGAGAGTCTGATTCGGGCGTCTCTGGTTGATTCTAGAGCTCTCGTTGCGCGCCGACATGTCTAACTGCCCCTCCCCGCTTGGCTGCCCGACCCACTTCTCAGGCTCCCCTGGGATGAAGATCTACATCGACCCCTTCACCTACGAGGACCCCAACGAGGCCGTGCGCGAATTCGCCAAAGAGATCGATGTCTCCACCGTCAAGATCGAGGAGGTCATCGGCGCAGGTACCGTGATGAAGTGCTCCGTGTTTGTTTGTGTGTGTGTGCGTGTGTGCGTGTGTGTGCGTGTGTGTGTGTGAGTGTGTCTGTGTGTGAGTGTGTGTGTGTGTGTGAGAGAGAGAATGTGTGTGTGTGTGTGTGTGTGTGAGTCTTATGTGTGTGTGAGAGAGAGAGATTGCGTGTGTGTGTGTGTGTGTGTGTGTGTGTGTGCCCGGTTGATGGGGTTTTATACCAATTCAGATGAACTTCCGCGCTGACATTTCCTCTCCAGCGGGTGCTTAGGCTTAAGCAGCGTTCCCCGGGTGTGTAAACATGTTTACTGAATCGGAGTCTGCAGTGTTTTAAATGCACCCTCCGCACCCTTGAAGGTAGCATCAATCGACAGACTGGATTGTAGACAGGAGGGAGGTGCAGGGTGGGGGTGGGGGTGGTGGTGGTGGGGGCCCTTAGCAGCATATAGGCCAGCTGCCCTGGGACATGATGGCATCAGAAATAACTCCAGACACCAAAGTTTCTCTTGCTCGCTCTCTTTCTATCTCTCTCTCTCTCTCTCTCTCTCTCTCTCTCTCTCTCTCTCTCTCTCTCTCTGTCTGTCTCTCTCTCTCTCTCGCTCTCTCTCTCTCTCACTCTCTCTCTCTCCGCTCCAGTGAACCCTCTTTGAGGTAGCACGCTAGTTTCCTAGTCTTACCTCATTATAAGCGCCCCCTTGATGATGTGGAAAAAAAACAAAAACATAAAAAAAAAGATCCTAATTACTTTCAAGCAACTTCTAATTACTACTTTGTTTGGGAATAAACATCTTGAATCAAACCGGACCAAAATAAAAGAAAGAAAGAAAGATAGAAAGAAAGAAGAAATGGCGCTTTTCTTTTTTTCCTCTTACCTGCAACTTCCTGCGGGAGCTGCGGGTGACGTGCGCCCGTGTGTCTGTCAGGGCGCCACAGCGCACTGCTGGCTGACAGCGGCGGAAGACATGCTGATGTGTGTGTTGCTCTTGCACAGAGGGTGAAATACCAGCCCCCCCTCTCCCCCCCCCCCCCCCCCCGTCATAGGAAGAAAAATAGGTCCCAGGTATAGCAAGGTTCAGCGCGCAGGCCCCCACTCCGCACGCGGGGGTGTGAGGACGCGACAGCGGGGATGCGAGGGGAGCAGGTAGCCATGCAGGGGGGCTTTCGGCTAATTAAAGATTTCCATTTTTTTGTTATTTTCGCTGCGCGGCGTCACGGCGGGACGTCACGGCGGTGATAATTAATCAAAGAGTGTGTTTTTTTTGAGAGATACACCGGGATGGGCTCCCCCCCTGTTTTCCGCTGATCGGGGGGCGAACGTGAATTTCTACTTCTTGGCAGACCTTTTATTTCCTTTTTTAAAAGACGGATGAGACTGTGAGTTCGAAGCGTCCCACTGTTCATGATATCCGGCAGATGGAAAAAAAAAAAGTAAAAGAAACAATTCTGAAACAAACACTTAAAGCTTAAGTGGCGGCCGGCCGAATCCTCATCAGTCGCACCAGGGGACGCAAATTAATTAATAAATACGCACAGTTTGATGTCATCACCTCCCGAAACCTCCTCGCTTCGACTAATTCAATCAACGCGTCCGTTTTCCGTTAACCTGAGCACTCGCTGCTCGATTCCTCCCCCCCCCCCCCCCGCTCCTCTCCCAGGTGAATTCGGAGAGGTCTACAAGGGCCGCCTAAAGCTCCCGGGCAAGAGGGAGATCTACGTGGCCATCAAGACCCTGAAGGCTGGCTACGTGGAGAAGCAGAGGCGGGACTTCCTGTCCGAGGCGTCCATCATGGGCCAGTTCGACCACCCGAACATCATCCGTCTGGAGGGCGTGGTCACCAAGAGCCGGCCGGTCATGATCGTGACGGAGTTCATGGAGAACGGCGCGCTGGACTCCTTCCTCAGGGTGAGCCCCGTGGGACCTTTAAAGTGTTTTTTTTTTAGTGTGGAGCCAGGTTCTAGTGGGGGTCGTTAGGGTCCCCAGGGGCCAGGTTTGTTTTGCAGCGTGTCGTTGGGATAGTAAACACAATAACAAAAAACCGACTGGTGGCCACACAACAAGCTATAAATACGGATGAAAAGTTAGAGATATTAAAACATTAAGGCTCAAACCTATATGACCGTAAATAGTGGCCGCTAGGGAGAAGCCGTTCTGCACTGAACTCGAGCCTATTATGGGAGAGCTTTTAAGAGCAGTTGCGGCTGGGCTAAAGAAACACCCGGGCCTATTGGTTCTGGTGTTTGGGAGCGGGTGGAAGTCATGCTGGGGGTCTCCCAGGACAGATTGGGCTTGATTAAGCTCACGTTTTTAGCCTGGAAATCCAGACCCACATCTAGAAAGCTGTAGGGGTCTGGCACCGAGTAATGAAAACGGCCCAACTTGAGGGGCGGCAGCAAGCATGCGTTTGAAAATATCACTGCATGCAATTAAATAACACTACGACCAATCAGAAGAATACACGGGGTGACGTATCCAGACCAGCGGAGCTAACCAATAGATAAGACTGTTGCCGTATCCGATCGCTAAAACAGCAACGCTTTTGGCCCGCCTATATCAGATACACCGATGTGATTGGTTAATATGCTGGGAGAGGGGCATCGGGGAGGGATTATATTGCTCGTTTCCAGAGTGACTTGCCGAGCAAATTTGTAATTTGCAATTGTGCTCTCGCGAGAACTCAGGGATCTACACGCGTCTACTGGGCAGGCAGGGGTAAGGGCTTATGTACCGTTAGGCTCCGTACGTTGACCTTCCACTCAAAGATTTCAGCTAGGAGTCAAACATTATAACCTCTAGATTTTGACCCCCATATATATTTATATATATATATATATATTTGTTGTCTGTTGTTGTTTAGTGAGTGAGTTAGGTTTGCCCTTGGGGTTGTCGAAGCTTGACATGAACGAAAAAATGCTTCACAATGAAGCCTTATCAATAATTCATTATGAAAAGACTCCAGAAGGAAGACCCAGACGAAAAGCCGGCACTCCCCTTCCACCCCTAGCGATGTGGTTCAGCCCGCTGAGCCCATCACAAGCAAACTGCCAACATGTACCAGAACCAATGCCTTTCGTTACTTGTTCATTTCCAGGGCTTCTGCAGCAGACGGTTCCTTTCCTCCCTATTTAATTTATCCATTAACGCCCAGGGCTATTAATAGTCCCTCCAATTTATCTTTTGTAGTTGGGATTGAGCGGACATACAGCTTAATCAATATTCCACCCGTTTCTATATTTATTTATTTCCCCTCTGCTCCCCCAATCCCATGGATTGGTATTCCGTTTCCACTTTGATCTAAGGCTGGTTTAAAGGGCCCCTTTGAAGCTGGCTTTGCTGGCCGCCACATCCGACTTGTTTTCCCATCGATCTCTTCCACCCCTCTTATTTGTCAGTGTGATGGGGTTCAAAGCTTGCTCTTCGGCTCTTCTGGTGGGGATGGGTTCGGCGGCGGCGCTGATGAGCGTTCAATGAGCCCCCTCGTACCGTTCCTGGCCAAACAGGCCATTTGCTTTTAAAACACACACATAGAGAAATGTAAGGAAATGGCCTGGGGAAAATCCAATTAGCTTTTATAATACTTATCTTAATGCGCAGTGTAGGGAATGTCACAAAGTCACAGTGTTGAGTCAACGATGCGCGAGTGTAGAGGACAAATTAGGTTTAGAGCAAAAGGCGAAAAAATGTATTAAGGCGAGTCACCGCCTGCTCGAAAGGAGGTGGTGGGAGGTTGTACACAAATGAAAGGGATTGGATTTGGGCTGTTTGTGGCTTTTTCTGTTTTTGTTAAATCGCACCTTTACCTCCTGGCTGTAGAGGCAAGAATGCTTGGCTAAGCTTTTTTAATCGTGTGAACCAGACCATAAACACAAGCCCTGTTGGTGCTTTTAGCATTGAGAAGACTTTTTTGTACGTATATTTCATGTATTTATAAAATGTGGCTAATTTAATACCATAAAAAAAAACTATTGGGGTTCTCACATTTTCTCAGTAATTGCTCAAATCATACGGTGAATGCTCTTAATTCAAGCATGGGATGTTTTTCGCTGACATAATTGTAGCTTCTGTCAACAATGTTTTAATGACTCACCAAAAAGAACCCCCATAATAATTAGTTTTGTGTAATTAACAGGCGGCGTAAAATATCAACCTTTTTTTTTCTTTCTTTTTCTCCGTAGTCATCACGTTGAGGTTAACGATACAGGGGGACAGTGCGGTGGGGAAATAACGGCTGCATTTTCTTGTTTCCGGATAGCAAAACGACGGGCAGTTCACCGTGATCCAGCTGGTAGGCATGATGCGGGGGATCTCTGCGGGCATGAAGTACCTGTCGGAGATGAACTACGTCCACCGCGACCTGGCCGCCCGCAACATCCTGGTCAACAGCAACCTGGTGTGCAAGGTGTCCGACTTTGGCCTCTCCCGCTACCTGCAGGACGACACCTCCGACCCCAGCTACACCAGCTCTCTGGTCAGTCCCCCCCCGCACTGCTAGCTATTCAGCCATGTAGCATTTAGCACTTTTACCTAAGATACATTCGATATCATTAGAGAAGCAAAGGGAGTAAGGGAGAGGCAAGGTTATGCTGTGGACATTGGGGATTAAAGATGTTACTGCTCGGGCTGGGGAGACAGGGGGGGGTTCACTAGACTGTTATTAGTGCGTGTAGTTCATACGGTCATCCGTCTGCTGTATTCTGTGCAATGCCCTCTTTCGCGGAGGCCACCGGAGTACAAAGTTCTTGTTTTGTTGTTTTCTTCCTGTGTGAATCCCATCGGCTGTCAATCCCTCGGCCCTGAATCAACAGTGGCATCGGCCATTGTTTGCGATTCTCTCTGAACTGTGTCCCTCTCCACTTTATTATGAACTATCTTGGTTTCTTTCAATTCGTCCACCTCTCCTCCCTCCTCCCTCTCCTCCCTCCTCCCTCCTCCCTCTCCTCCCTCCTCCCTCCTCCCTCTCCTCCCTCCTCCCTCCTCCCTCTCCTCCCTCCTCCCTCCTCCCTCTCCTCCCTCCTCCCTCCTCCCTCTCCTCCCTCCCTCTCCTCCCGATGTCTCCTCCCTCCATGTGAGTGACACATCGTCATTAGTCCCCTCTGGGAGAAGGCCCTGCTCTCCTTGACATGCCTAGAATGCAGAGACGGCCAAAAGGCCATCGCGGGATGCCCTCAAACTGACAGCTCGCCCCTGTTTCTCTCCACCCCTCCCACTCACCCCTACTCTCTTCTCACCCTTCTCTCTCTCTCTCTCTCTCTCTCTCTCTCTCTCGCTCGCTCGCTCGCACTCTCTCTCTCTCTCTCTCGCTCTCTCTCTCCCTCTCTCTTTCCCTCGTCCTCACCCTCTCTCTCTCTCTCTCTCTCTCTCTCTCTCTCTCTCTCTCTCGCCCTCTCTCCATCCTCATTCATTATTAGGATAGGGCATCACGGGGGGACTCTGGATGCTCATTAACTCCTCCACGCAGCAGATCTGTAATTATTAGCAGCTATCGTTAGTTCATTTCCTTCCCAGCGCCTCCTCATTCAAAACATGCTCTCCCCCACACACACACACACACACACCCCCCCTCTCAAACACACTGCGTAGGTCATTATGGTTTTCCTGTGTGTCTAAGTGATGTGTGTGGTGGTGTGCATGTGTGTGCGTGTGTGAGTGTGTGTGTGCGTGTGTGAGTGTGTGTGTGTGTGTGTGTGTGTTTTTTGTGAGAGTGTTGTTTGTGTTTGCTTGTCTGTATTTGTGTCTATTGTGTGTGTGTGTGTGTGTGTGTGCGCTTGTTTATGTCTGTGTGTATGTGTGTGTGTGTGTGTGTGTGTGTGTGTGTATTGTGAGCGTGTTTTTCGTGTGTGGGTGTGTTTGCATGTTCATCTATCTACACCCCATTGACTACTTTGAGACCAGAGTGCAAATTAGCTTGTTGAACAGGTGATGCATCATGTGTTGGCAGTTTAACGACACTGAGGTCCCACGCAGCAAAAAGTGGGATATGTTCTTTGGCTCTGTTCGCGCACTGACACGGTTTCCGTGGTTTGATCAAATAGCCCCGGGACATTGTTTTTTTTTCCGATAATGATTTATTTATGTATTATGTATAAGGATATTGCGAGGGTTCCTATTTTAGGATTCGCTCTGCGGCGAGGGTCATTCCTAGCATCCGCAAGACTTCAGATGGGAAGCTCATAATAAAAAAGGCCAATGTGTCATTTTTTGTGGCGCTCAGGCCTAGATTTTTTTAACACGGGAAAAACCGGGAGAAACTCTGAAAGTAATTAATCTGAACCCAAAAAAACACGCTACCATCATTCTACTGTATTTTCCCCAATCTTGGCTTCCCAAGCTGGCAATTTTTTCCTCTCGAAGGCTTATTAAACATTGTAAGACACACTCTCTCTCACACACACACACACACACACACACACACACACACACACACATGCTTGCCCATACACACACACACACACACACACACACACACATACACATTCATATACACATAAGTAACACATTCACACACACACACACACACACACACACACACAAATGCGATCAACTACAGACTTTTTTTTACAGATTTTTTCTTTCTGAGGCTAATTAAACATTCTAAGACACACTCTAACACACACCATGCTCACACACACACATAGACACACACACATACACATACACATAAGCAAACACATTCACACCACACACACACACACACACACACACACACACACACACACACACACACACACACACACACATACACAATCTCATCCAGACATTAGAATCTCTCTGTGTGTATATGCGTGTATACATTGACATATACACACACACACACACACACACACCCACACACACACACACACAGCTGGGTGTCTCGGGGTGAGTGCTGATCAACAGTACGTGGTAGCCCAGGAGGAAACAGAGAGCCCCGGACGCCATTCAGAGGGGATGTGACCCCACACTGCCGGGGCTTGGTGTTAATTGCACCCTGGGAAGCACTTGCTTTGTCACGCGTAGCCCCTTGTGGCTAAGGCTTGCAGAATGGGATTCTATTGAGCTACAAAATAGAGGGCGTCCCACCTCTGCTCTGGGCTGGGTGCTGCTGAGCTGGCTGCTGCAAGAAAGAGCAGCGGAGCGCGACTTTAAGGCAGCGGGATTTGGATTATAGATCGTTGAGTGAGGCACTTTTTGAAGATGTTTAATGCAAACAAGGCGTGCTCCGAGGTATTATCTGGAACGTCAATATGGAGAACCAAGCTTGAAGTCGGTCTCCGGGGATGCTCTTTTTAATGACAAGGCAGCTGGATTGTTTTGACGTTCGGCATCGGGGTTTTTCTTTTTGTTCCGATTTCTTTATCGGCGCCTCAAAGATTTGGCGCCGTTTTATCTCCATCTAAACATCAGCATCACCCTCACGCGCGTCAATATGAAACCCCTCGTCGGCTCCATACCTATTTTAGTTTCCCCGTCAAATGAAATCGCGCTGCACGCGGAGAAGAGGAAGCCAGCGATCCTGTCACGTCGCTGTCAAACCGTAAAACCGTTGAACTTCGGCAACGCGTTCATTTGTGCGGCGCGCCACAGAGCGACGCTAAGCCCGACACCCGCCTCCACCTTCCTACGACTCCGCCCCTTCTCTTGCACCACCTTGTCTGCTCCAAGGCGAAGCTCCCCTCTGTTTGTGTTTTGAGGATGCAGACGCTCCCCGCCGCGCCGCGCCCCCGCCCCCGCCCCCGCCCCCGCCCCCGCCACCACCCCACTCCCCCACTCTGCCCTTCCCCCCTCACGACTCCCCCACTCCTCCCCCGGCGCCGCATCTCCCTATAATTAAGAGACGTGCGGTGCCCTTCACTCCCAGACCTCTTCAGCTTATGACCCGGCGCTACAGCCAATCAGCAGGCAAGGCCGGTGCGGCACGCAAGGCCGGGGAAATCAGGAAAATGTAATTCCGCCGACATGCTGTGATTTACATCGCCATCGACCTCCTTCTCTGGCAAATTAATCACTTCTCCCTCCCTCCCTCCGTCTCCTTATTTATTTATTTTCTTCTAATTTTCCCCCCTGCATTTCTAGATGCACCAATTATAGAGCCTGTGGTGTAACTCTGAATGTATGGCCGAAGGGCACTGTGGTGATGTAGTTCACCCTGGTGGTGGGCTCACTCAGATAGCTGTGTAGTTATAGAGGTTATACAGCCTCCAACCTGCTGTTTTCTTTCTCTCGCTCTCAAACTCTCTTTTTGTCAATCTATGTCTGTCTCTCTCTCTCTCTCTCTCTCTCTCTCTCTCTCTCTCTCTCTCTCTCTCTCTCTCTCTCTCTCTCTCTCTTTCTCTCCTGTCTCTCTTATTCTCTCTGTCACTCTCTCTCTCTCTCTCTCTCTCTCTCTCTCTCTCTCTCTCTCTCTCTCTCTCTCTCTCTCTCGCCCCCTCCCTCTCTCTCTGTTGGCCGCTTACTAACGTTTGGATTAATTAGACTCACAGAACAATGTTTGCTTTGCACTGGTCCGACTAAAGTAATCGCTCCTAATGAATTTAGCATGCATGAGAGAAGCATTTGGGGTGCTGTTGTGTCTGGGAGTGCGGATGCAGCCCAGGTAATTTGCGCGCGGGGAACGCGATGCTCCGACTTTCGCGCAGACGATGCCTGCCGCTCCGGTGTGAGAGCCGATCCACGCCTCGTTTCACAAGTACAGCAGAGACGTGTGAGTGTGACTCTTCAGCCCTCAAGGAGGATTCCCGTTGGCCTGATTCCACCAATATCACATCCAAATATCAATTTATTCATCCGCATACATCCATTTGTCTAGGATTTCAATCCGTCCATTCTTCCATCCATCCATCCATCATCAACCACCCATTAATCCATCCTTCTCTTCTTGATGACTTCCAGTCACCATCCATCATCCCTCCGTCCGTCCGTCCACTGCTTCATACTGTCTATCCGTCCGTGTGTCCGTCCTTAGCCCCATCTATCAAACGCTCCTCTTTTCTCCGGCTGTCCATTACGTCTGAGACAAAACTCTGTGACACATTTAGAGTGTGTGTGTGTGTGTGTGTGTGTGTGTTCCTTAGTCGCTAAAGGGAAGGTTTGTGATTTTTTTCCGGGTCAGTGGGGTATTAATGCGTTGATACTGCTAAAAATGTTGCAGGGGGTAAGTGGTCAATGATAAGTGTAAAGTGGTGTGTATATGTGTTTTTATTTATCTATGTCAGTGTGTGTGTGTGTGTGTGTGTGTTTTTTGTGTGTGTGTGTGTGTTTTTGTGTGTGTGTGTGTGAGTGTGTTTGTCGAAGAGCATGTTGTGGGGGTGGGATTGTGGATGAGGGAAGCATGTCAAGTCTCTAAGGCTTGAAGGATAAATGGTGTTGCACTTTCGGTTAGGGGGGGGGGAGAGAGGGGGAGAGAGGGGGAGAGAGGGGGGGCAGTGGGGATAGGGGGGCTTCCCTGGCGTTGAGCTCCGGACCCTGGGCACGGTTCAGGAAACGCTGTTTGGATCTGGAGCTAAGGATCTCGTGGCTAAAGGGTGAGCGCCACGCAGTGTGTCAGCCGGGACTGAATGAGGCGAGGAGGATGACTCTGGCGGGCTGTGGATGTTAGAACAGCTTACATCATGGTGTCTCTGCGTGCCCAAAGTGGTTGCGTGTGTGTGTGAATGACTATCTGTGTGTGTGTGTGTGTGTGTGTGCGTGTGTGTGCGTGAGTGTGTGTGTGCGTGCATGTGTGTGTCATTGAGGCTGAGAGGGGTTGAGATTCGAGGTCACTTGAAGCCAGTAACAAAGCTCATCTGTCAAACCCTTGTGACCCGAGTGACATTCCCCCAGCTTTCCTCCAGCGCACACAAACACACACACGCACACACGCACACACACACACACACGCACACACGCACACACACACACACACACACACACACACACACACACACACACACACACACACACACACACACACACTCACATACTCTAATCATCCCCCACTCACACAGTCACATAAAAACACACAAACACACACAAGTACATACATCAGCCACCTCACACACACACACACACACACACACACACACACACACACACACACACACACACACACACTCTCATCATCCCCTCCGCACACACATTTACACACCCACACACACACACACACACTTAACATTCCCCCTAAAAAACAAGCGTCATCCCACGCATAAACACAAGCACACACACACACACACACACACACACACACACACACACACACACTGTGTTGGCGGCATTGTTGTTTCTGTCATTTGTCCACTATCTATTTGCATCTTCTCCCTTGGATTTGGCTGCTGGCCCCCGCTCTCTCTGGGCCTGTCTCTTCTTCTCTTTGTGGTGAAATATCGATGTGCTCAGACTGAAGAGGACAGCCCTTCAAAGTAAACAAGAGGAGGAATGGGATTGTGTCCATTTGATCCCAAATAAACACCAAAGTAATGGGGCTTCTCTCCCAGGCCAGCTCTTGAGGACAGCCAGGGTTAAGAATCCAGAGCTCACTATATAGATATATTAGTCTGGGCTTTTTTTCTAATAAGGACATTTAATAGGATATTGTCTGGATCTTTATCCCAGTGGTAATGTTATATTAGATATTGATTCCTTTCTGTTGTTAGTTTAAAGGCATTATGGACTTTCAAGGAGATGAAAGTAAATCCCTGACTCCTAATTGCCAAAGAAATGTGCCAGTAAGCTTCTTATTTTGATGCGACCCTCTACCTTGCTGGCCTCCTGAAGACTTTGTGAAGTGGGCAGTGGAGCGAAGGACATTTCAAACCAACACTCATGTCCAACGGGTAGGTCGTCCAAGGACTTTCATTCATGGTCCTTTTTCATTTTACTTCTCAATCGACTGTAAGAGACTTTCAAAACAAAAGTGTACCCAAGGGTTTTACATTGTTGGGCCCCTTGAGATCCCCAGGTGGCTAACTACAGGTCTGAAGCAGGCCTGACCCGGACACACGCATAGAAACC
>NW_028179205.1:0-19555 GCF_964030765.1 Micromesistius poutassou | reverse complement strand
ACGACCCCCAGGACCCCGGCCCCGGGGCCCCACGGCCGCCACCTGTGGAAGACCACCAGCCTGGGAGGCGCAGACGCGTACGACGCGTACCACCAGCGCAGCCTCAGCCTGGACCACCACCGCCGCCGACGCCGCCAGCGGGCCCAGTTCCTGACGCCCGACGCCTGGGTGGACTCGCTCAGCCAGGAGAACTGCTCCACGCCTCTGGCTCGGGCCCGCCCGGAGCCCCTCCCTCCTCCGCGCGGGGCCCCCAGCCCCCCCGCGCCGCAGGCCCCCAGCGCCAACGCTCCCGGCGCTGCCCCGCTGAGTCTCCACTGGCCGCCCTCCCAGCCGCCGAGGACTCCTTCTCCGCCCGACCGCTCCTCCTCCTCCTTCTTCTCCTCCTCCGCCCAGCAGACCCCCGGTGGGGAGCCCCCCTCGCTGAGGAGGGGCCCGCCGGCGCGCGGCCCAGAACCCGCCGCGCCGTCCCGGCGGGACGACCCCAAGAGAGAGTGGAACGTCCTGTCCATGGACGCGCTCCGCTGGCCCGCCAACAGGGAGCCGTGGGGGTCGGGGCCCCCCGCGGGCGCCTCGCGGCCCCTGAGCCGAGCCAGGGGCCCCGCAGACAGAGAAGAAGAGGACCACCCGGTCTTCCCCAGGCCTCTGAACAGGGGACTCAGCTGGCCCTCGACGGACCGGGCCCCAACCCACCCTCTCCCCGCCGGCGACGCAGCCAGACGAGACGACGAGCAGGACGACGGGCAGGTGGAGGGGGGCCCTGCGGACGACGGGGGCCCCGGCAGCGAGGGGGACGACGTGAGGGGCTACGTGGTGGTGCAGGGGCTGGCGACGCGAGGCAGCTACAGCAGCTACGCCAGCAGCGGGCGGGGCAGCATGGAGACGGGGAACGGGCGGATGTCGGTGTGCCTGTCGCCCGGCCTGTCCAAGGCGCCGGACGAGATAGAGGAGTACGCCGAGGACCCCGGGACACACCTGGACGAGGCCCGGAGAAGGTACCCACACCACGCAGAACCTGGCCTACTGGGTGTTAGTATGCGCTGCATGGGAAACCTCCTAAGATGGCGCAATGGTGCGCAATCTCGGGATATTGGGCACTATCCCATGATTGAGATCTCAAACTCGGGATATTGTTTTCATCGCGTGTGACGGTCGCCTCGTCACGCTAATAAAGACAAATAAATCCCGGCAAAAAGTGTTATCTTGTTTATTTTTGGAGTGTTCACGTGTAGTATAAAAAAAACGTGTAGTATAAAAAAGGCCATAATTAACAATTATTCACCTGTGGAGAATAATTGTTAATTATGGCCTTTTTTAATCAATAATATAGATACATTTTTGTCACAACGCTAACTTTTCAAATTATAATTAAATCATATATAGTTAAAGATGGTGTTTCATAATCATAGTTAGATGACAGAGCTGTCAGTTCAACTGTACTATACTATTATAATAAAAACATAATTTGACGATGGCCATTTGAGAGGGCACCAGATTGTGATGACATTAAAACACAAAGGCAGTTATGATTAATTCAACCCCTTAACTTTGCATACGAGCCGTGTGCATTATGGTGAGCAGTCACCTTATCTGCACTCCATCTCGGCACGCACTCTCAGAGCTGTGACATGTTTTGTTTACCTTCCAGTAGAAAAGCCTCGGTTGACGAGAGCTACGAGTGGGATGAGGACACATCGCAGCCCGGTACACCACAGTTTCGAGGTACGTCTCCTCTCCTGGAAATCAAAACCAACTTTGTGTCCTTTATTTGTTAACTTTGCAGAGAGCCATAGGGAAAATATAAACAAAACAACAACCACCCTGTTTAAGTGCTGACATCAACCCCCCCGATTCACATTCAAACGTACACACACACACACACACACAATCTGAATGTACACACACACACACACAATCTGAATGCACACACACAGACACAATGTGAACTTACACGCGCAGATATAAAT
This sequence comes from Micromesistius poutassou, assembly GCF_964030765.1. Lineage (NCBI taxonomy): Eukaryota > Metazoa > Chordata > Actinopteri > Gadiformes > Gadidae > Micromesistius > Micromesistius poutassou. The sequence continues at coordinate 17,591 of NW_028179205.1, read as the reverse complement.
ATATTCTTTGTATATCTTTAGTATTAAGTTAATTATATAACGTTTTATGAACATCAGTAAGTAAGTGCATCATCCATAAGTGAGCGAGAGAGCAGGTCTGTTGGCATATGATGTCATCACATCTGTTCTGCCGCATTCAGAGATTACAAATCCTTCTTCCTCTCCTCCTCCTCCTCTTCTTCTCCCACCACCTCCCCATTGTCTTCCCATCCTCCTCCTCCTCCTCCTTCTCCCCCACCTCCTTCTCCTCCTCCTCCCCCTCCACCTCCTCCTCCCCCTCCACCTCCTCCTCCTTCTCCTCTCCCTCCTCCTCCTCCTCCTCAGACCCGGATGTATCCCAGGAGATGCTGCTGAAGAGCGTGTCCCGCTGTAGCCTTGTGAGCGTGCAGGCGTGCTCCCTGACAGACTGCAGCCAGGCTGCCTTGCTCCGGGGCAGCGGTGCCAACAGATGCTGCCCTCAGGTAGAGATGGAGATGGTGCTGTTCTGACTGCAGCCGCAGCTCAAAACTCCTCGGACGTCTCTCGGACACCACAACTGTATGAGTACACCACACCTTTACCCACCGGCTTGGATGTCCTCACTGAAGGAGAGGTTAGATGATGATATACTGTATATAAACTATCAGGAGACTTGATGACTTTGATTTGGATGTTTGTATCCACCGTGGACCAAAATATATGTTACTTTGTATTAAGTGTAGAAGCTATAAATCATTGAGGAGTCATGAATTTAGGAGGAATGATTTTTATGTTGTTTTGGATGATTTTGTTTTGCTGATTTTGCTTTCCTTAACTACGGTGGACCATGTATTATATATATATATATATATATATATATATATATATATATATATAATATAAAAGACATTCAAACATTAATATGGTAATATTTCAGAGGCTTGCTATTAATTTATAACCTAATGTTTTTCTTTGGGGGAGATTCTTAGAAATATAACAGCAGGACTGTTTCATTAACGGACAGAATGTCCAATAATGGGCCCGCCGTCCATTAGTGATGAAAAACTGATATTCCCCGAGTCTGGTTCTTTAGGCATCACAGACACGGCTCCATACTTAATGGAGTTTCATCTCATCAAACATTTCCAACTACTGATGTATGGAAAACAAAAGAACAAAGACAAAAAGCAGATAAAATGTTGTCTTTGCTTAACACTGGCGAAAGAGCTTTTTTTTTACAGTGGGAGGCAAATGGATGGAAAAATAAAAGTTCACAACGTTTTTGAAGGTAGACACATAACGCTAACATTCTCTGTTAGCGTTAGTTGTCAAAGACTTCCTCTGTGGAAATGGTGCGTAGCGTGCTGGTTGGTGTGTACTTCTGTGGTGATATGCACCCGTGAGACTTAATGACAGGAAAACGTCCTTTCCTGAGGAACAAGCCACTGTCTTCTGTCAGCCGGAAAATGAAGCGTGATTATCATCCATATTACCATAAAAACATTATTGTTGTTGTTGTCAGTGGAGAATTAATTGATTGAAAAAGACAATTTGCATAGCCAGCAGTTCAGAACAGAGATGATGTGTGACTCTGAGCATTATGTGTATAAATCCTTGAGGTTTATTCATAAACAGAATCTCTACATAGAATGACCAACATGACATGTATAAAGAAATAATATTAAAGGTGGTAAATATGTTGAGGAAGTGATTGCGTTTACCACTCGGAGCTATAGCACGTCCAATCATGTAACTTAGACACAAGATTTGAGAGGAGACAATAGATTGGGTCCGGGTGAGAAAGGCTGTTATTTCATTACAAGTTTTCCTATTCCTATAATTTCAAACGTATTCACAGTTGATTGCAAGTAGTGATAGTGTGATTATCTTTTGTCCTTGACAAATCCCTTAATCAATACGGAGCCCTGGTTTCCATGGCGACGTGATAGGACGACATTTGACTTTGGAAACTATTGTCTGTGAAACTAAGAAGTGAAAAAATATATATATATAATACATTGAGGGTTGAAGACCATATATATGACACTTTAAAAAAAAATATATATATTTATGAAATATATATTATACATCTAGAGATTGTATTTTGCTTGCTTACTATACAGGACTGTGATGAATGGTAAAATATATGATGGAAACATAAAGTTAAAGTTAGGACAAACAGGGCTCTCTTACTTTTCAGCTTTGCAAAATATAGTATATATGAGATTTGGCATTCATATTCTCCAGTTGACATTCAGGTGGAAGTGAGCACCACTCCTGGTGCCATAAATGTTGCCCATGGAATAAGATGTAGTTTACTAATCCTAAAATGGAAATTATGTTTACTTTTTCCAAATATAGTTTGATGTCTTGTGTAAGACAGAGTTAAAATAAATATCCAGGATCCAAGCCAGGATCAAAATGGACGCCATCAAAATTGAGTAAATTTCTGGTGACTTTCCATGATATTTGGAGGAAAGTGTATTCATGTCTTTGGTTACAAACCATCTGGGAGATGACAAACAAGCTGTGTTGAAAAGACAGTTTCTCTGACTATTTTCAGCAGCTTTCAAAATCCCAACAAATAACTGTCGCTAGTTAAGGGATTATATATTGAACAATAGTCTACGACGTTTGGTAAATGGTTAAAATAAGGACACCTATTACATATAATTTTCTGTTTTTATATGATGTCTATTTTTATTTTTTTATTTGTTGATTTATATGGCTGTTTTTCTAAATTGTTGTTTACCTATTTCCTGTAAAAAAAAATATTTCCCTTGACTAAATGTTCTTTCAAGCACAAGTCCTGATTTGTATGTTTATTGACAGTTTACCAAAAATAAATCCAAAGTTCTAACCGAAAACTATATTTTGTATGTTTATGTCAGGCTGCTTCCTCCCTTTTTTCCAATGGGTCTACACTTCTTAATGTGAAGCATCAAAATAACATCTTGTTTCCACTCTTAATAATCACAACTAAATGTAATCAAGATTTTATGTACTTTCTCTTAAAGACCAACATATGTATTGCCAATATTGTTAATGCAGCCTATTCAATTAAATAATATTAAAGCTAGGTTAGACAATATATTTTAGAGGCATTTTTCATCATATTTATGGAAATTCTCTTCGGCAATCAATACATTTTGTGCTTTGAGAACCAAGGATGATATAAGTTATCTTTCAGTTTCGCAGGCCTTTAATCATCTCATTCACCTGAATGAGATGATGGCTGTCTGTCTCCCTACCTTCTTGACCCCCTGCTTGCTCATCGCAGGACTGGAGTCTTCCTCCAGGCTAGTCTAGTCTGAAGCTTCTCATTTTTGTGGGGCAGTGGCTGGTATCTCCAAACTGGCTTGTTATTTATTTAAGTATAAATAAATATATTAGTATATATTTAAATATTTTCCTTAAATCTCAAGCAATTTGTGCAGAATACATTTTTATTTTGTAATACACAGTTATACGAGGTTATACAAGGTTTATTTAAATGGTTTTATTTATGAGTATGTGTCAGTTGGAAGCAAAAAGCACTTAAACGGTGGGTTTGAACAACCCCCTGAGTGCATTTTGTCCCAAACCGTTTAAATCGCGACTCTGTTTTGAATTTACTGCGACAGCTTGGCAGTTATTTTGAATCAAACAATTCTTTGGCCACCTGTCCGGTGAGTGACATCCACAGATTAGAAGGTATTTGTACAGGGTACTCGCCATGAACACAGACCAGTACCATTTTGACATTTATAATCATTATTATAATGTAAAATAAATCTGACATTTTCCCAATGTTGTCGTAATGTAATGTGATGCTGCGTGCTTCGTGTTGAGATCAACCCAACATCCAGTCCCAGGCATGTCCGTCCGTCATGCTCAATGAACGAAAAAAGAGCTAGCTAACCCTAACCAATTATAGAATGGGACTGACCATGAAGTCAATTCTAAGATAAGACTTAGTGAGATAAAGGCTAACTACTATTATATATAACGACTATTATTTTGATAGAAATTACCCTCCCAGATTTTCATGATTGTGTGACTGTGACCGGAATCAATGAAACGTAATGAAAGCATTCATCGCAGAAGTGCTTTTCTGAATAACTTAGTAATTAAAAAAAAAAAATGAAATCAAATTCACTTGTTTCTTCACTAAAGGCCTGGGAGAGGTGTTTCAGAAAGGAGAAATGTCAAACGATCTGTAAAAAGCATATTTGGCATAGATCTGTATGGGCAGGCTGATTAGACCACTCATATCTGATGGCTACTCTATATCCATTCCCCTCACCTCGGCTGCCTTTCAAACAGGAACCTGTGCAGAGCAGCGAAAAGCTCTGCATGTTTAACTGGCTAGGACCATAGATCTTCAGGGAAATGGCTGGGAAGGTATTTAATGTACCCTGTAACTTGTTCTGGCCGCCAACCAAGGACCATAGCACTCTGGCTGGCATGGAAGGCGTTGATGTCTGCTTTGGCTCCACAAACACTCTCACTCTTCCCATGAGATGGTGTTCAGTTTATGTTGCCAAATTGGTTTATCTTAGTTTAGAAAAAAATGGTTAACAACTGAAAGGTGTGGAACGTTATTCAAACGTATGCATTAAGAGTGTATGTTATGTTCTCCGCCGCATACATATCAAGTACAAACATGTCACCTCTTAGTAGCGATTAAATAGTTAAATGTAATGTTAAACCTTTAAACTAAGCATTAAAGGTGCAGTTGCTTCTAGCAGGACGGACTTGGCAGGAATAGAATATAATATTCCTAAGTGTGTTTTAATCAGTGTATAATCTCATGATGGTAAGAATCCTCTTTCATTACCTGAGAATGATGTATCTACATAGCGAGCTGGATCAAGAAACCTCATTACTCGACACTAGACTAGAAGATGACGTCAGTTTGGAAATATCTCCTGGCACCTTGCAGGCCAGTTGAGGCCTCGGAGGGAGAGGTGATGAGGGGGGGAGGGTGAGGGGGAGGGAGTGAGGGGGACGGGGGTTGAGGGGGTGGGGGGGGTTATTCAGTTGGTTGCAAACTGCAACCTCAGCGCTAGATGCCACTAAATCCTACACACTGCAGCTTTAATGTAAGTGTATTTCCTGGCCTTGGAATTCATCCCCATGATGGAAGGTTGACCCTTTATGATGTATTTTATTGGGGACGTTGGATGATTTCGGAGAACAGCAATCCAATTCAATCTGCTTTATGAAAAGGCAATGCCAGACCTGCTGTATTGTGTTTTATATAAAACGGTTACATAAAAAAATATTAATAGCCTCTTCTGCTGGTCATTACGTGAGATCAGGTCTGTCTCTCTCTCCCCTGTTCCTTTATTCCTCTCTCCCTCTCCCTTCCCCCTCTGTCCCTTTATCCGGCCCCTCACTCTCTCTCTCACTAACTTTCTCCCACACACTTGTTCCTTTCGCTCCTCTTCCTCTAATCACTTTTTGTGGTTCCTTGAGCTCTTCTCTTTTCCCTGTCTCCCTTTATCTGCCCCCTCTCTCTCTCTCTGTCCTGTCTCTCCCTCTCTCCCTCTCTGAAGTCACCTGACCACCTGCCTCCATCTCTCATTCTTTCTTCCTCCCCCTCCCTTTCTCGCTCGCTTCCCCTCCCTCCCTCTTTATGTACCTGGCCTTAGCCTCTCTCTCTGATCAAGACTCAGAAAGAGGGATGGAGAGAGAGAGAGAGGGGGAGAGAGAGACTCTCTCTCTCTCTGTGTGAGTCTCAATCACTCCACCCTGCTGTGTCTCTCACCAACCGTCTCGTTACTGTGTCCCCTCGCTACGTGGGTCACTTCCTGGCGGCAGCCCCTGGTCATTTTCTCCTTTGCGAGAACGGCTTCACGTCTATTTCAGAACGATTGCGCTGTTCTCCCCCGCCCCCCCACCCACACACACACTTCTTTACTATATATTTTCAACTCAACTTCTTCTGTCCGACTTCAATGAATTTCCTTCCCTTTCTTCGAGCGTGGTTCTTTTCGTGCACAATACACGCACTGAATGAGTTACGATGAGTGGCAATGCCGCGGTGGATTTGGCTGATAAAGTGTCGCCGCCTGCGCGGTCTGATGTGTTTGCATTTCATGTCATCAGCCGTGATCAGCCGATGCCAGTTCCTGTTTCTTAACAGCTCCCACAAATTCCCTTCCCGAGCATTGATATTATCATTGATGATAAACAAAATACTCCTTTCTGTACTCACTTCATGGAATAGATCTTGAAGATGTTTTATTAATGAATTTTACCTTGACATTGAAGGAAAGACTGGGCTGCTGAATTAATGAAATGCCCTAGTTGGCACCAAGGAGGAACACATTTCCCAATCATTTTAGGCTGTCACACTTTATGCTCAGACAAATAATTTAAGAATAACCACTTTAACTTCTTTCGTCTGGGGATTCCTGGCGTCTAATTGCTTTTGACACCAGGATGTGATGTTACTTTTTCTATAGGATGGTAAAACTAATGGGCTAGGAAAAACAGAATAACAGAATAACAATGTCTAAGATTTAACAGATGGATACAGGTATGAATGTAATGGAAGACTTTGAAGATGTAGAGGCGTTTGTGAAGCAGACCCATTCAGGTCAAGTTGGGTTAACGGTTCGAACTGATGTCTCGAATATAATCCTGAAATGTAATCTATAACAAAAATAATTCAAAGAATATAATCCTTAAAAGCAATCCATATAATTACCATAATTCCTAATTCATAAATCCATAAATTTAATCAATTGATGTCAACCATTAAGAAGAACTGCCTCACTTTTCCTCTTCTGCACTCACCCACCCACTTCTACTGTTCTCCTGGTGTCAAATCGCTGAAGCCCCGTGTGATGTAATTTGAGGTAAGAGTGTACCCGCTCCATTCATATGAGGACCTTTTAAAATGACAAGAGATACCAGAACCTTTCAGTCGCAGAGCGAGGTAACAGAAGTAGGCGACTGAATGCCGTGGCTCAGAAGGTTGTCCCTTCAACTTTGAATGTCATCTGCTACTACTTGGAGGGAAGATTTTCATATCTTCCTACATCCAAAAGCCACATAGTCCTTCCTACATAGTCACAAACCAAAAAATAAATCTAAAAATGTGTTCCCCTGAAATGTAGACCAATAATCTTGTCCTTTATGTTTATATTAAAAAATAATGAAGCACAGAATGTGGACTACATTACCAACAGGGCCTTTGTAAAGCAACATCATGATGGTCATGGTGGTGAAATCAGTATTCAGTATTTCATAATTCAGAATATATGATTAAAAAAAATGCAGAACGCTGGTTCTTGATGGCAAAATGGTTAGCTGTGATATCTTGCAGTGGGAGGATTGTTGTATGAGGATACTACTTGTTGTATTTACTTTCACCTTTCAAGGAATTTAATGTTGACAACCTTTCAAGGAATTTGATTTTGGATGACTCAAAGTAAACTAAAATGCAGCCAAACTATGCAAAAGGTTCCTGATGGTGTTTCCGATGGTGTTCCTGATGGTGTAATAGTTTACAATATCAAGGTTGTTGGTTTGAGTTTGGCTGGGTCAATTCCTTGTTCTCACATATCTTGAAAACCAATTTGATTTTTGGATTACCAAATGGAACTTCTCCCCCAATGTGCTGCTGGTGTAATACTGATGCCTCACAGTAGGGAAGTGAACGGGGTTGAATCTCAGTGCAATGCCACACTTATTATTATATTATATTATTATAAACCAATTCCAGGAGGGTCAAATGGCTAAAGTGTTAAGTCAATGGTACACAATCATGCTTTGTGGGATTACTTTTTGGGTATTGCTTTTTTGGGATTATTCTTTTTTTTTTGGTATTATCTCGTTTGGATTACTTTTTAGGGTAACTTTTTTGTATGTATATATGAATATAGCTATGGATGTATATGCATATGCAAACACTGTCATTTTTTGTCGGGATGAAAGACTGTCAGGCCAAAAAAACCATAAGGGGTAACACTGTCGTTTTTTTGTAATAAAATATTGTCGGGCCAAAAAACAAAGGGTAACACTGTCGTTTTTTTCCAATCATGAACAAAAACATAAGGGGTAACACTGTCGTTTTTTTGTAATAAAGTACTGTCGGGCCAAAAAAACCATAAGGGGTGACACTGTCGATTTTTTGTGATAAAATACTGTCTGGCCAAAAAAAACATAAGGGGTAACACTGTCATTTTTTTTGTAATAAAATATTGTCAGGCCAAAAAACATAAGGGGTAACACTGTCATCTTTTTCCAATCATGAAAAAAAACAAGGGTCATTTTTTGACGTTATGCAAGAAAACATAAGGGGTAACACTGTTGTTTTTTGTAATAAAATACTGTCGGGCCAAAAAACACATAAGGGATAACACTGTTGTTTTTTTGTAATAAAATACTGTCGGGCCAAAAAAAACATAAGGGGTAACACTGTTGTTTTTTTGTGATAAAATACTGTCGGGCCAAAAAAAACATAAGGGGTAACACTGTAGTTTTTTTGTAATAAAGTACTGTTGGGCCAAAAAAAACATAAGGGGTAACACTGTCGTTTTTTTCCAATCATGAAAAAAAAACAAGGGTTAACACTGTCATTTTTTGTCGTGATGAAAGACTGTCAGGCCAAAAAAAACATAAGGGGTAACACGGTCACTTTTTGTCGTTATGCAAGAAAACATGAGGGGTAACACTGTCGTTTTTTTGTAATAAAGTACTGTTGGGCCAAAAAAAACATAAGGGGTAACACTGTCGTTTTTTTGTGATAAAATACTGTCTGGCCAAAAAAAAACACAAGGGGTAACTGTCATTTTTTTGTAATAAAATATTGTCGTGCCAAAAAACATAAGAGGTTACACTGTCATCTTTTTCCAATCATGAAGAAAACACGAGAGTTAACACTGTCATTTTTTGTCGTGATGAAAGACTGTCAGGCCAAAAAAAAACATAAGGGGTAACACTGTCACTTTTTGTCGTTATGCAAGAAAACATAAGGGGTAACACTGTTGGTTTTTTGTAATAAAATACTGTCAGGCCAAAAAAAACATGAGGGGTAACACTGTTGTTTTTTGTAATAAAATACTGTCTGGTCAAAAAAAACATGAGGGGTAACACTGTTGTTTTTTTGTATGTTGTGGATTTTGGTCCAGGAAAGGCCGCCGAGACAGGATCGCTTTTAACTCACTTTATTTGGTTAAGGTTTTTGGTCTATTGTCTATCGTCTATGAAACAAAAGGAGAGGGATCGTAAATAACACGCGCGGAGCGTCTCAGAGCTTAGCATGCAGGAAGATACGCCGCTGAGAGATTCTGGCTCTGCAAAGGCGGAGTCTGAGTTTATGTATCCCAGGTGTGTCCGTTGCTGCCCCTAGTGTAAATGTTTTGTAACTTTGTCAAATGTGTTCAGTGCTGCCCTCAGGCGATTAGGAGGGGAAATTACCTCTAAACTATGCTTGGTGCTACTAGATGGCTAAGTGAGAGTATTACAATAAAAATGAATCGCTAGGGAATATTACAATTAAAAAATGTCACAATTCCCTCCTTGGTCATCTCAGATGACCATTCTACAAACCACTAATATTACCAACAGCATATATAAAATTAAAATAAAAACAAGAGTAAAAAGCAAAAGAGAAAATATGTACATACCCATGGGTTGGTTACCATGGAACAATCATCAACATAATCAACACTACACAATACAATCAGTACGTCATATGGTCATAAAGGCATAATCATAAAGGCACATATGTATTCATCAATGGAAACTTTGTCAAAACACTTCTAGGCATAAAACAAAATTAAATTCACATACTTTCAACATTACAAAAAATTGAACAGCATAGGTAAATGGTTAAACCCTTTTTTTTTTTTTAAATTCACTTGTTTGTCATAACACAGAATTTATACCCTTTCAGTATGCATTGAAAATTTACCGAATATAACAAAAACAAAACAAACAAAAAAAATTTTCAGTAAGTATTGAAAATCTACTGAACATAACAAAAAGTAACACAATTTTTTCAGCATGTATGGAAAATCTACTGAACATAACAAAAAGTAACACAATTTTTTCAGCATGTATGGAAAATCTACTGAACATAACAAAAAGTAACACAATTTTTTCAGCATGTATGAAAATCTACTGAACATAAAAAATAACACAATTTTTTCAGCATGTATGAAAATCTACTGAACATAAAGAGTAACACAATTTTTAATTTTCCTTCGAGTATGCATAGGTTTGAATGGCTCAGTGAGCTTTATGTATGTAGAGTTTTGGACATTTTACATTTAAATCTAAACAACATTTTGTAATACTAAACATGACTCTCATGGGTTTGTTCAATGTTTCCTCATTCAAGTAAACCAGGTATATGGCTTCTCTTAGATACATGCACATAACTTCTGGGGACCGGGGACTATTCTATGTAATTTAATCTGATCACATCGGGCCCTTCGGGTTGCTGTTCACTCATTGTCTCCGGAGTAGGTTCGATTCCTACATAAGCCTGTAAGACATCTGGCAGTCTTGGAGTACTCACTGCTGTGGTGATCAACCGATTCAGTAGTCCTTGTATGCAAGGAATGCAACAACAACAAATAACAACTAACACGGTCATTGCTACTATTCCCATCATGAAGACTGAGTGAATTGGACCCATCCATTTACCAAGTATGTTCTCCATCCACCCGGTGATAGGGTTAGTGATGCCAGAGTTCTCCGCCCACTCTAATCTGAGGGCCTGTAGGCCTGCCAGCGTTCTGGACACTGACCCATCTGGAGCTGCGTTATTGGGGATATAAGTACAACATGCTGTTCCTATCATCTGGCACACCCCTCCTTGCTCAGCCGTCCACATGTCCAATGCTAACTGGTTTTGATAGGCCATACGAGAGGTAGCATCTAATTGTTCTGATATTCCCCTAATCACCTCGGTGGTATGGTTGACAAACCGCTGTTGGTTATAATATATATAGTTTATCCAATCAACATTTTTATTAATGGTGGCCCACCAAACAAAAACAGATTCAAATCCTGCTATTACTTGATTGCGAGCTTTATGTTCGTCGGGGACGCCTCGGGGCACACCTATGGAGTCTATGTAAATATTTTATCAAAACTTCCTGGGACCGGTTTCAGTGTTCGTTTCTGGCGAATAAAATTTGGGAAGTCTCTATTCTTCCATATTTTGAGATTCATAACATCTTCGCTATCTGGTAAAATATAGATAGGCATTACAAGTTGAATTACAGCGCATGTTCCAGAGAAATTTATGGGGAGAACCCTCTGATGATTTGTCCTCCGCAGAACCACCATATGTCACTATGAGCATGAGTCATATTAGATAACAGATCTATCACTCTAGTGGTGTTACATACTTCAGGAGGAAGGGACCCCACTTTCTTACCTATGCCATTACTTTGGATGCAATGGTAGCCAGGAGTAAGATTAACTTCGAAGCTGGGGGGTATAGCCCTAATTAGGGTCTCAGGATACATAATATCTAATAAGCCTTTTACATTAGTCATACACCCAGTGATGTGGCCGTCTACAAATAGTTCTAGTAAACATGCAAACCCTTCTTTTGAGTTAAACAGGGTAATCCTAGCGGGAGCTGTGGTTAGAGTGGGTCGTCCTTCAGCGCAGATCATACAGTCGGTCTTTCCCTGAGCTTGTGCCGTGTAATTCAACCATTTTAACCGTATATTTACATTATGTCCCCCTGTTTCTACTTCCCATTTATCTGCTTGCACAGGGATAGTATCCCTCCTTGTACCCAGGATGTGTGAACTATGACGTCTGCTTTCATACCTTGAAGGCACTGGGGCCGCGGTAGTATATTGTAGGCTCAGTTGATATACACAGATATTTCTCAGCCTTGTAGAATGAGTCTTCACTTTGTCTGCAGTCCTTTAAATGGCAAATCAAGTTAAAATATTGTTGTTATTCCGTAACAAGTATGCCAACGTGGTTACTTCCGTTATTGTTGCATCTTTGTGCATTGGGGTCCGGACGGATCCCATGCATCTGGAGGTGGTATCAGTCATCGTCTTTTGTGTGTGTGACAATGACTGTGTGAGGCTGGTGACTGTGTGAGAGGGAGCCTGTATGTGAGAGAGAGAGACTGTGTGAGGCTGGTGACTGTGTGTGAGACTGTGTGTGTGAGAGAGGGAGCCTGTGTGTGTGAGAGAGAGAGACTGTGTGTGAGTCTGGTGTGTGTGTGAGAGAGAGAGACTGTGTGTGAGTCTGGTGTGTGTGTGTGTGAGAGAGAGAGACTGTGTGTGAGTCTGGTGACAGAGAGAGAGAGAGAGACTGTGTGTGAGTTTGGTGACAGAGAGAGAGAGAGAGACTGTGTGTGAGTCTGGTGACTGTGTGTGAGGGGGGAGGGAGAGAGAGAGACTGTGTGTGAGTCTGGTGACTGAGAGAGAGAGGGAGTGTGTGAGTCTGGTGACTGTGTGTGAGGGGGGAGGGAGAGAGAGAGACTGTGTGTGAGTCTGGTGACTGAGAGAGAGAGGGAGTGTGTGAGTCTGGTGACTGAGAGAGAGAGGGAGTGTGTGAGTCTGGTGACTGTGTGTGAGGGGGGAGGGAGAGAGAGGGAGTGTGTGAGTCTGGTGACTGTGTGTGAGTCTGGTGACTGTGAGAGAGAGAGAGAGAGAGAGAGAGAGAGAGAGAGAGAGAGAGTGTGTGAGTCTGGTGACTGTGAGAGAGAGAGAGAGAGAGAGAGAGAGAGTGAGTGAGAGAGAGAGAGAGAGAGAGAGAGAGTGAGTCTGGTGACTGTGAGAGAGAGAGAGAGAGAGAGAGTGAGTCTGGTGACTGTGAGAGAGAGAGAGAGAGAGAGAGTCTGGTGACTGTGAGAGAGAGAGAGAGAGAGAGAGAGAGAGTGAGTCTGGTGACTGTGAGAGAGAGAGAGAGAGAGAGAGAGAGAGTGAGTCTGGTGACTGTGAGAGAGAGAGAGAGAGAGAGAGAGAGAGAGAGAGAGAGAGAGAGAGAGAGAGAGAGAGAGAGAGAGAGAGAGAGAGAGAGAGAGAGAGCTTGTGCATTGGGCGGAGGTGGTATCAGCCATCGTCTGTGTGTGGCGCCCGTGCCTCTATGCCTCTTGGGGTCGTTCTTCTACACCTCTGCGTCTAACCTTCCAGAAGGGAAGGCTCCACGGTTACAGTGTCAACCCCTCAGCAACAGGCGGAACGGGTCGCCACGGCTGATTCTCTTCCGTTGTATTCTCCGGGTCTATCGGGTCCATGTGGTGCTTCCTTCCACCTGGATGGCTGTTGGCGTTGCTCTGATGACTTTGTATGGTCTTTCTCTCCTGGGTTTGTTCTTGAAAACCCTTAGGTAGATCTGGTCACCCGGCTCCACTCCCCTTGGTGGGTTCTCGTCTGGCTTTGAGGTTCTGCTTTTCTCTTGTTGGAATACAAACTCATGTACAGCAGTTAGTCGTCAAACATATTGTTCTTAATTCTATATAATTGCTTTAACGGAAGTCCCTTATGGGATCCTTGAAATGAAGTTGAAGGCATGGATCAACCAGTAAATATTTCATGCGAGGTTAGATGAGTCATTCTGTTAGCTTGCATGTGAGAACTCATTAGTGTTAGTGGTATTGTTCTACACAATTCAATTGAGTCAAAAGTTTGATTAGTCTCACTACTTCCCTCCTTGCTCATGGTTAACTCCAAGTTAACTCCATGAGCATTAAATGATAATTGAAATTGAGAACATAGCATGTAGGATCACTTCCTAACAGATAGCAGTTACTCGACCATGATTCTAGATTTTAATTGACAAGTAATTCTACTTGTACAGTTTTAGATTTACTTTTTATTATATGTATTTCAGTCTCATAATTGTCATACCCATTTTTATTCAATTATCCTTTCCAGTGTGACTTTTCCTATTACCCTTTTTTTTTTTTTTTTTTTATGTGATATCAATGATATTTGTGATATGTTGAACTGTGCATTAACTCCGCCGTCCCCGAGTCCTTTTGGGGCGGGTCCTTCTGCTCAGATTGGTGAGAGAGGATTTTCCCTGAACTCTAAGAGTCCCCAGCGCTGGTTGACCCCTGGACTTCTGTGGACGAGCGGTGTGTGTGCTATGGACAACTTTATATGCTAATTGTTCACGTTATGGAGTCTAGATAATAACCCCTAAATTCTGCGATTACCATGGGACGTATTGATCATGGTGTCCCTTTACTAGAAAAGAGTTTACACCTGAAACACCATTTGGTGCTTTTCTCACCTTCTGTGATCTTCTAAAGTTTTTCTCCTCTGATTTACTACCTCTGGGTTGGGCCCTTTGTTTCTCTGCGTGTCTCTTTTTTCTGACTAAACATTTTTGGCCGCACCTGGGGTCATAAATCGATAACCCCCAGAAGTACCCTTGTCCCACTTCTTAGTGGGAGACAAAATCTTAAAAACAATCTTAAAAATCTTAAAAACAACAATCTTAAAAACAAAAACACATGGACAATCGTACACCACAAAAAATAATGTTCATCATAACTAAACACATATTTACAAGTTCGAACCATATAAGTCGAACTGACCGATTTCAGGTTTTCAACACATGGACAATCGTACACCACAAAAAATAATATTCATCATAACTAAACACATATTTACAAGTTCGAACCATATAAGTCGAACTGACCGATTTCAGGTTTTCAATAATCTTTTCTGGTTATTCCAGATTCCTACACGTCTAAATTCAACACCGTCATGGCGGATTTTAACCCTCTTAGGGGAACCACTTGCCGAATAGGAAAAAAAGAGAGGGGACTCAAATTTCCCACAAAAAATAGAAACAGTTGCAAACTAATATGTACATTACAAAAAATAACACAATCCAAAAATAAACACCAATGGGTTAGTAGCTGATTTTGAAAATGTTTACTCTGACGATAATCTGTAGATAATATTTAACGGTGTCTCTGTCTCTTCCTATCTCTTAGAAGAGACAGGGACATGGGTAAAAATGCTGGTTTAATAACTAAGTATCACTGTTAGTGTGCATGATGGATCTTAGGTGTACAGAGCAAATATTTACACAGACAATCAGGGAGAACGAAAAGTGTTCCTCTGGGCAGTAGGGTGGGCGATTATTAGCATGGACGTTTATTAGGTGCCAAGCACAAAGTGCGAGGAACCTATTGTAATTGTTAGTTTTATTATTATTATTCCGCCCCGTTTGCATTACACAGTCTAAACCGCTCGCACGCTTTTTATGAAATTTACTAGACCTGTAGAGGTTGACCCAAGATTAACAGAGAGCAAATATTACACTGATTGGCCCAAAGGTGGCGTTATACTAACTGCCCAAAAATGCAAACTTTGCACAAGCATATTTCGTAGCTGGTTTGACCTATACTCATGAAACTTTGTTCACACGTGCATATCCTCAGGCTGGACAAATATGCCTCAAGAACTTATGACTTGCGGTTCCTAGATTTGCCGCATGAGTCTGTACAATAAAGTTTAAAGCACCCATGAGCCATTGACTTCTAAAAGAGGCGTGGTTTAAAACAAAAAAATAGTTAAATGCTCTTATCAACATCAAGTTGGACTCCTATGATCTTGACTCCAATGCAAAAGTCAAATTCTGAACAAGATAAAGTCAACATATTTACAAATACGGCGTGGCATCGAAATGGGTGTGGCCTGTCACAAAAAACACCACAGCTCATAGACACAATGTTTGCTTTGAGCGGGACCAACTTCGTGGCTGTTGGGCCCAAAGTTCCAGCTAAGTGAAATGAAAGTGATTGGCCAAACAACATGGCTGCTAGAGGCTCAAAATCCTCAAAAATTGTCAAAATTTAACGTCAAAAGTCAGGGTTAACTTAACCCAATCACCATCAAACCTGGGATAGTCAAAGGTACATGGGTCAAGATGAAACTGTCCAAATTGTGTCTAAATCAGTCTAAAGTTGGCGCTATTGCAACAGTCCAAAAATGCAAAAAATGGTTTGATCGTTTATTTGTCGGCTCAGGTTTGGCACTGTAAAATGCTGTTTGCAGCTTTATTTCACCTTATTGTTTGCCCATGAAAAAAAATTACAATATTAAGATTTGCATTATTAAGATTTGCATCTTCAATAGTAGACGAATATTTTGCTTTGACCGTTATTCATAATCACAATTAATGCTCTATCATTCTATTCAATTGTCTCTTTTTTAACCCAACTATCTAAATCGGATGACCTGATCTTTATTTATGCTACATATTGTTTGTATTTAATATTGTCTATCCTTTGTCACACTTCTACCTCCTGCATACCACATCAAACGTGCATATGACTTATTCTAATAAAGTAAAACCTGGTTTCATCTTTACGTTCTTATAGTTACATGAGTATCAAACCTGTTCATTATTATTTCCAAAACAGTTTCCTAGTTATTCAAGTCCCTTATCTATCTATACCATTACAAAAATATTATTATTATATTTATCTAGTTTTCCGTTGGTCAACATCTAATCGATACAATATTCTCAACCTCTAGTCGGTTTGTCTGTTTGTCTATCTGTGAACAAACATCACACTGATCACATCATCTTACTGAACAACCCCCGAGCAATCCTCTCAGGCCCTCTGGGTTCCAGCCAACTTCTTATCACAACTTTAATAACATAGATCATTTAAAAAATGTCCAGTTCAAAAACAAATACATCGAACATTAATAAATCCACCATAACTCAATTCTACGGCTTCCACATATAATGAAGGTATCTTTGACAGTAGGGATCCAGTTTCATACAGTTTCATCCTCCATAAATTTCTTCATGGTTCAATAATAACGGAGGTCTCCACTACATGTGGATAAATGCAAGTAGACCTATTCTGTCGTATGTACATAATGGGGTAAATCCACAAAAAACACAAATCAATCAATCCATCGTAAATCAATTCTACGGCTTCACATATAACGAAGGTCTCCAATGCATGAGTACCTCTTACATCCTATGTACATAATGTGGTAAAAAGAAATATAATTAAAACTGCGCGCAGTGATGAACGGGACCTCGCGCCGGCTTGCGGCCGCGTCATGTGCCGTCGTAACATGTGCGCTGACCAATGTAGAAGCAGATCCGACACAAGATGTCGGAGCACTGTGCAGCTGTGTATTGTGTGGATGCAGTGTGTGGCAGTGGCGTCACTAGGCTGTTTTCTAAAACAAAAACAAATCAACTTTCCGACGGTCCTTGAACGCCCCCCGTTCACCGCACGACAACAAGCAACACGTGAGTCAGTACACTTCAGCAGTCGGACTCAGTGTGACAACCAGACTTACGGCTTCACATATAACGAAGGTCTCCAATGCATGAATACCTCTTACATCCTATGTACATAATGTGGTAAAAAGAAATATAATTATTTAGTAGTAAAAACACACTGAGTGTGTGTGACAGTTTGTGTGGGTGTGTGTGTGAGACAGAGTGTTTCTGTTAGTGTGTTTAAGCCTGTACGTATATGTGTGAGATAGTCTGTGTGTGTGAGAGATAGTATGTGATACAGTTACTGAGAGGGTGAGGGTGTTGGGGGAGGGATAGAGAGAGAGGGGGGGGGGGAGAAGAGAGAGGGGGGGGGGGAGAAGAGAGAGAGAGAGAGAGAGAGAGAGAGAGAGAGAGAGAGAGAGAGAGAGAGAGAGAGAGAG
>NW_028179206.1:0-20417 GCF_964030765.1 Micromesistius poutassou | reverse complement strand
AGTTGATAGTTGATAATTGATAATTGATAATTGATAATTGATAATTGATAGTTGATAGTTGATAGTTGATAGTTGATAGTTGATAAGTGATAGTTGATAAGTGATAAGTGATAGTTGATAGTTGATAGTTGATAGTTGATAGTTGATAGTTGATAAGTGATAGTTGATAGTTGATAAGTGATAGTTGATAGTTGATAGTTGATAGTTGATAGTTGATAGTTGATAGTTGATAGTTGATAATTGATAGTTGATAATTGATAATTGATAATTGATAGTTGATAGTTGATAGTTGATAGTTGATAAGTGATAGTTGATAGTTGATAGTTGATAGTTGATAAGTGATAGTTGATAAAGTGATAGTTGATAGTTGATAGTTGATAGTTGATAAGTGATAGTTGATAGTTGATAGTTGATAGTTGATAGTTGATAAGTGATAGTTGATAGTTGATAGTTGATAGTTGATAGTTGATAATTGATAATTGATAGTTGATAGTTGATAGTTGATAGTTGATAGTTGATAGTAGTGATAAGTGATAGTTGATAAGTGATAAGTGATAAGTGATAGTTGATAGTTGATAGTTGATAGTTGATAGTTGATAAGTGATAGTTGATAGTTGATAGTTGATAGTTGATAGTTGATAGTTGATAGTTGATAGTTGATAAGTGATAGTTGATAGTTGATAGTTGATAGTTGATAAGTGATAGTTGATAGTTGATAGTTGATAGTTGATAGTTGATAGTTGATAGTTTGATAGTTGATAAGTGATAGTTGATAGTTGATAGTTGATAGTTGATAGTGATAGTTGATAGTTGATAGTTGATAGTTGATAGTTGATAGTTGATAGTTGATAGTTGATAGTGATAATTGATAGTTGATAGTTGATAGTTGATAAGTGATAGTTGATAGTTGATAGTTGATAGTTGATAGTTGATAAATGATAGTTGATAGTTGATAGTTGATAGTTGATAAGTGATAGTTGATAGTTGATAGTTGATAGTTGATAGTTGATAATTGATAATTGATAGTTGATAGTTGATAGTTGATAGTTGATAGTTGATAGTTGATAAGTGATAGTTGATAGTTGATAAGTGATAGTTGATAGTTGATAGTTGATAAGTGATAGTTGATAAGTGATAGTTGATAGTTGATAGTTTATAAGTGATAGTTGATAGTTGATAGTTGATAATTGATAAGTGATAGTTGATAGTTGATAGTTGATAGTTGATAGTTGATAGTTGATAGTTGATAGTTGATAATTGATAGTTGATAGTTGATAGTTGATAAGTGATAGTTGATAGTTGATAGTTGATAGTTGATAGTTGATAAATGATAGTTGATAGTTGATAGTTGATAGTTGATAAGTGATAGTTGATAGTTGATAGTTGATAGTTGATAGTTGATAAATGATAGTTGATAGTTGATAGTTGATAGTTGATAAGTGATAGTTGATAGTTGATAGTTGATAGTTGATAATTGATAATTGATAGTTGATAGTTGATAGTTGATAGTTGATAGTTGATAGTTGATAAGTGATAGTTGATAGTTGATAAGTGATAGTTGATAGTTGATAGTTGATAAGTGATAGTTGATAAGTGATAGTTGATAGTTGATAGTTTATAAGTGATAGTTGATAGTTGATAGTTGATAATTGATAAGTGATAGTTGATAGTTGATAGTTGATAGTTGATAGTTGATAGTTGATAGTTGATAGTTGATAGTTGATAATTGATAGTTGATAGTTGATAGTTGATAAGTGATAGTTGATAGTTGATAGTTGATAGTTGATAGTTGATAAATGATAGTTGATAGTTGATAGTTGATAGTTGATAAGTGATAGTTGATAGTTGATAGTTGATAGTTGATAATTGATAATTGATAGTTGATAGTTGATAGTTGATAGTTGATAGTTGATAGTTGATAAGTGATAGTTGATAGTTGATAAGTGATAGTTGATAGTTGATAGTTGATAAGTGATAGTTGATAAGTGATAGTTGATAGTTGATAGTTTATAAGTGATAGTTGATAGTTGATAGTTGATAATTGATAAGTGATAGTTGATAGTTGATAGTTGATAGTTTATAATTGATAAGTGATAGTTGATAGTTGATAATTGATAGTTGATAGTTGATAGTTGATAGTTGATAGTTGATAAGTGATAGTTGATAGTTGATAGTTGATAAGTGATAGTTGATAAGTGATAGTTGATAGTTGATAGGTGATAGTTGATAAGTGATAATTGATAATTGATAGTTGATAGTTGATAGTTGATAATTGATAAGTGATAGTTGATAATTGATAAGTGATAGTTGATAATTGATAAGTGATAGTTGATAGTTGATAGTTGATAAGTGATAGTTGATAGTTGATAGTTGATAAGTGATAGTTGATAGTTGATAGTTGATAGTTGATAGTTGATAAGTGATAGTTGATAGTTGATAGTTGATAGTTGATAATTGATAGTTGATAATTGATAGTTGATAGTTGATAGTTGATAATTGATAGTTGATAATTGATAATTGATAATTGATAGTTGATAGTTGATAAGTGATAGTTGATAATTGATAGTTGATAGTTGATAGTTGATAGTTGATAGTTGATAAGTGATAGTTGATAGTTGATAGTTGATAGTTGATAGTTGATAGTTGATAATTGATAGTTGATAGTTGATAGTTGATAGTTGATAGTTGATAGTTGATAAGTGATAGTTGATAGTTGATAGTTGATAGTTGATAGTTGATAATTGATAGTTGATAGTTTATAGTTTATAGTTTATAGTTTATAGTTGATAGTTGATAGTTGATAATTGATAATTGATAGTTGATAGTTGATAGTTGATAGGTGATAGTTGATAGTTGATAGTTGATAGTTGATAGTTGATAGTTGATAAGTGATAGTTGATAGTTGATAGTTGATAGTTGATAGTTGATAGTTGATAGTTGATAAGTGATAGTTGATAGTTGATAGTTGATAGTTGATAGTTGATAGTTGATAGTTGATAAGTGATAGTTGATAGTTGATAGTTGATAGTTGATAGTTGATAGTCGATAGTCGATAGTCGATAGTCGATAGTCGATAGTCGATAGTCGATAGTCGATAGTTGATAAGTGATAGTTGATAGTTGATAGTTGATAAATGATAGTTGATAGTTGATAGTTGATAGTTGATAGTTGATAAGTGATAGTTGATAGTTGATAGTTGATAGTTGATAATTGATAATTGATAGTTGATAGTTGATAGTTGATAAGTGATAGTTGATAATTGATAGTTGATAATTGATAAGTGATAGTTGATAAGTGATAGTTGATAGTTGATAGTTGATAGTTGATAAGTGATAGTTGATAATTGATAAGTGATAGTTGATAAGTGATAGTTGATAGTTGATAGTTGATAGTTGATAGTTGATAGTTGATAAGTGATAGTTGATAAGTGATAGTTGATAGTTGATAGTTGATAGTTTATAAGTGATAGTTGATAGTTGATAGTTGATAATTGATAAGTGATAGTTGATAGTTGATAGTTTATAATTGATAAGTGATAGTTGATAGTTGATAGTTGATAATTGATAGTTGATAGTTGATAGTTGATAGTTGATAGTTGATAAGTGATAGTTGATAGTTGATAGTTGATAGTTGATAGTTGATAAGTGATAGTTGATAAGTGATAGTTGATAGTTGATAGGTGATAGTTGATAAGTGATAATTGATAATTGATAGTTGATAGTTGATAGTTGATAATTGATAAGTGATAGTTGATAATTGATAAGTGATAGTTGATAGTTGATAGTTGATAGTTGATAGTTGATAAGTGATAGTTGATAGTTGATAGTTGATAGTTGATAAGTGATAGTTGATAGTTGATAGTTGATAGTTGATAATTGATAATTGATAGTTGATAGTTGATAGTTGATAGTTGATAGTTGATAAGTGATAGTTGATAGTTGATAGTTGATAGTTGATAGTTGATAGTTGATAGTTGATAAGTGATAGTTGATAGTTGATAGTTGATAGTTGATAGTTGATAGTTGATAGTTGATAAGTGATAGTTGATAGTTGATAGTTGATAGTTGATAGTTGATAGTTGATAGTTGATAGTTGATAAGTGATAGTTGATAGTTGATAGTTGATAGTTGATAGTTGATAGTTGATAGTTGATAGTTGATAGTTGATAAGTGATAGTTGATAGTTGATAGTTGATAGTTGATAGTTGATAGTTGATAAGTGATAGTTGATAGTTGATAGTTGATAGTTGATAGTTGATAGTTGATAGTTGATAGTTGATAAGTGATAGTTGATAGTTGATAGTTGATAGTTGATAGTTGATAGTTGATAATTGATAGTTGATAATTGATAATTGATAGTTGATAATTGATAATTGATAGTTGATAGTTGATAGTTGATAAGTGATAGTTGATAGTTGATAGTTGATAGTTGATAGTTGATAGTTGATAGTTGATAAATGATAGTTGATAGTTGATAGTTGATAGTTGATAGTTGATAAGTGATAGTTGATAAGTGATAGTTGATAGTTGATAATTGATAATTGATAGTTGATAGTTGATAGTTGATAGTTGATAATTGATAAGTGATAGTTGATAAGTGATAGTTGATAGTTGATAGTTGATAGTTGATAAGTGATAGTTGATAAGTGATAGTTGATAGTTGATAGTTTATAAGTGATAGTTGATAGTTGATAATTGATAAGTGATAGTTGATAGTTGATAGTTGATAGTTTATAATTGATAAGTGATAGTTGATAGTTGATAGTTGATAGTTGATAGTTGATAGTTGATAGTTGATAAGTGATAGTTGATAGTTGATAGTTGATAGTTGATAGTTGATAAGTGATAGTTGATAAGTGATAGTTGATAGTTGATAGGTGATAGTTGATAAGTGATAATTGATAATTGATAGTTGATAAGTGATAGTTGATAATTGATAAGTGATAGTTGATAATTGATAAGTGATAGTTGATAGTTGATAAGTGATAGTTGATAGTTGATAGTTGATAAGTGATAGTTGATAGTTGATAGTTGATAGTTGATAAGTGATAGTTGATAGTTGATAGTTGATAATTGATAGTTGATAATTGATAGTTGATAAGTGATAGTTGATAATTGATAGTTGATAATTGATAATTGATAATTGATAGTTGATAGTTGATAGTTGATAAGTGATAGTTGATAATTGATAGTTGATAGTTGATAGTTGATAGTTGATAGTTGATAGTTGATAAGTGATAGTTGATAGTTGATAGTTGATAGTTGATAGTTGATAGTTGATAGGTGATAGTTGATAGTTGATAGTTGATAGTTGATAGTTGATAGTTGATAGTTGATAAGTGATAGTTGATAGTTGATAGTTGATAGTTGATAGTTGATAGTTGATAGTTGATAAGTGATAGTTGATAGTTGATAGTTGATAGTTGATAGTTGATAGTTGATAGTTTATAGTTGATAATTGATAATTGATAATTGATAGTTGATAGTTGATAGTTGATAGTTGATAGTTGATAGTTGATAGTTGATAAGTGATAGTTGATAAGTGATAAGTGATAAGTGATAGTTGATAGTTGATAGTTGATAGTTGATAAGTGATAGTTGATAGTTGATAGTTGATAGTTGATAAGTGATAGTTGATAGTTGATAGTTGATAGTTGATAATTGATAATTGATAGTTGATAATTGATAATTGATAATTGATAGTTGATAGTTGATAGTTGATAGTTGATAAGTGATAGTTGATAGTTGATAAGTGATAGTTGATAAGTGATAGTTGATAGTTGATAGTTGATAGTTGATAGTTGATAAGTGATAGTTGATAGTTGATAGTTGATAAGTGATAAGTGATAAGTGATAGTTGATAGTTGATAGTTGATAAGTGATAGTTGATAGTTGATAGTTGATAGTTGATAGTTGATAATTGATAAGTGATAGTTGATAATTGATAAGTGATAGTTGATAGTTGATAGTTGATAGTTGATAAGTGATAGTTGATAGTTGATAGTTGATAGTTGATAAGTGATAGTTGATAGTTGATAGTTGATAGTTGATAATTGATAGTTGATAGTTGATAGTTGATAGTTGATAGTTGATAAGTGATAGTTGATAGTTGATAGTTGATAGTTGATAGTTGATAGTTGATAGTTGATAAGTGATAGTTGATAGTTGATAGTTGATAGTTGATAGTTGATAGTTGATAGTTGATAGTTGATAAGTGATAGTTGATAGTTGATAGTTGATAGTTGATAGTTGATAAGTGATAGTTGATAGTTGATAGTTGATAGTTGATAAGTGATAGTTGATAGTTGATAGTTGATAGTTGATAGTTGATAGTTGATAGTTGATAGTTGATAGTTGATAAGTGATAGTTGATAGTTGATAGTTGATAGTTGATAATTGATAGTTGATAATTGATAGTTGATAGTTGATAATTGATAGTTGATAGTTGATAGTTGATAGTTGATAAGTGATAGTTGATAGTTGATAGTTGATAGTTGATAGTTGATAGTTGATAAATGATAGTTGATAGTTGATAGTTGATAGTTGATAAGTGATAGTTGATAAGTGATAGTTGATAGTTGATAGTTGATAATTGATAATTGATAGTTGATAGTTGATAGTTGATAGTTGATAGTTGATAAGTGATAGTTGATAATTGATAAGTGGTAGTTGATAAGTGATAGTTGATAGTTGATAGTTGATAGTTGATAAGTGATAGTTGATAAGTGATAGTTGATAGTTGATAGTTTATAAGTGATAGTTGATAGTTGATAATTGATAAGTGATAGTTGATAGTTGATAGTTGATAGTTTATAATTGATAAGTGATAGTTGATAGTTGATAGTTGATAGTTGATAGTTGATAGTTGATAGTTGATAGTTGATAGTTGATAAGTGATAGTTGATAGTTGATAGTTGATAGTTGATAGTTGATAAGTGATAGTTGATAAGTGATAGTTGATAGTTGATAGGTGATAGTTGATAAGTGATAATTGATAATTGATAGTTGATAGTTGATAGTTGATAATTGATAAGTGATAGTTGATAATTGATAAGTGATAGTTGATAATTGATAAGTGATAGTTGATAGTTGATAGTTGATAAGTGATAGTTGATAGTTGATAGTTGATAAGTGATAGTTGATAGTTGATAGTTGATAGTTGATAAGTGATAGTTGATAGTTGATAGTTGATAATTGATAGTTGATAATTGATAGTTGATAAGTGATAGTTGATAATTGATAGTTGATAATTGATAATTGATAATTGATAGTTGATAGTTGATAGTTGATAAGTGATAGTTGATAATTGATAGTTGATAGTTGATAGTTGATAGTTGATAGTTGATAGTTGATAAGTGATAGTTGATAGTTGATAGTTGATAGTTGATAGTTGATAGTTGATAATTGATAGTTGATAGTTGATAGTTGATAGGTGATAGTTGATAGTTGATAGTTGATAGTTGATAGTTGATAGTTGATAGTTGATAAGTGATAGTTGATAGTTGATAGTTGATAGTTGATAGTTGATAGTTGATAGTTGATAGTTGATAGTTGATAAGTGATAGTTGATAGTTGATAGTTGATAGTTGATAGTTGATAGTTGATAGTTGATAGTTTATAGTTTATAGTTTATAGTTTATAGTTTATAGTTGATAGTTGATAATTGATAATTGATAATTGATAATTGATAGTTGATAGTTGATAGTTGATAGTTGATAAGTGATAGTTGATAAGTGATAAGTGATAGTTGATAGTTGATAGTTGATAGTTGATAAGTGATAGTTGATAGTTGATAGTTGATAAGTGATAGTTGATAGTTGATAGTTGATAGTTGATAATTGATAGTTGATAATTGATAATTGATAATTGATAATTGATAGTTGATAGTTGATAGTTGATAGTTGATAGTTGATAGTTGATAAGTGATAGTTGATAGTTGATAGTTGATAAGTGATAGTTGATAAGTGATAGTTGATAGTTGATAGTTGATAGTTGATAAGTGATAGTTGATAGTTGATAGTTGATAGTTGATAAGTGATAAGTGATAAGTGATAGTTGATAGTTGATAGTTGATAAGTGATAGTTGATAGTTGATAGTTGATAGTTGATAGTTGATAGTTGATAGTTGATAAGTGATAGTTGATAAGTGATAAGTGATAAGTGATAGTTGATAGTTGATAGTTGATAGTTGATAAGTGATAGTTGATAGTTGATAGTTGATAGTTGATAGTTGATAAGTGATAGTTGATAGTTGATAGTTGATAGTTGATAGTTGATAGTTGATAATTGATAGTTGATAGTTGATAATTGATAATTGATAATTGATAGTTGATAGTTGATAGGTGATAGGTGATATTTGATAGTTGATAGTTGATAAGTGATAGTTGATAGTTGATAATTGATAGTTGATAGTTGATAGTTGATAAGTGATAGTTGATAGTTGATAGTTGATAGTTGATAGTTGATAGTTGATAGTTGATAAGTGATAGTTGATAGTTGATAGTTGATAGTTGATAGTTGATAGTTGATAAGTGATAGTTGATAGTTGATAGTTGATAGTTGATAGTTGATAGTTGATAGTTGATAAGTGATAGTTGATAGTTGATAGTTGATAGTTGATAGTTGATAAGTGATAGTTGATAGTTGATAGTTGATAGTTGATAGTTGATAGTTGATAGTTGATAGTTGATAGTTGATAATTGATAATTGATAGTCGATAGTCGATAGTCGATAGTCGATAGTCGATAGTCGATAGTCGATAGTCGATAAGTGATAGTTGATAGTTGATAGTTGATAGTTGATAGTTGATAGTTGATAGTTGATAAGTGATAGTTGATAGTTGATAGTTGATAGTTGATAGTTGATAGTTGATAGTTGATAAATGATAGTTGATAGTTGATAGTTGATAGTTGATAGTTGATAGTTGATAGTTGATAGTTTATAGTTGATAGTTGATAGTTGATAGTTGATAAGTGATAGTTGATAGTTGATAAGTGATAAGTGATAAGTGATAGTTGATAGTTGATAGTTGATAGTTGATAGTTGATAGTTGATAGTTGATAGTTGATAGTTGATAAGTGATAGTTGATAGTTGATAGTTGATAGTTGATAGTTGATAGTTGATAGTTGATAGTCGATAGTCGATAGTCGATAGTCGATAGTCGATAGTCGATAGTCGATAGTCGATAGTCGATAGTCGATAGTCGATAGGTGATAGTTGATAGTTGATAGTTGATAGTTGATAGTTGATAAGTGATAGTTGATAGTTGATAGTTGATAGTTGATAGTTGATAAGTGATAGTTGATAGTTGATAGTTGATAGTTGATAAATGATAGTTGATAGTTGATAGTTGATAGTTGATAAGTGATAGTTGATAGTTGATAGTTGATAGTTGATAGTTGATAGTTGATAGTTGATAGTTGATAAGTGATAGTTGATAGTTGATAGTTGATAGTTGATAGTTGATAGTTGATAGTCGATAGTCGATAGTCGATAGTCGATAGTCGATAGTCGATAGTCGATAGTCGATAGTCGATAGTCGATAAGTGATAGTTGATAGTTGATAGTTGATAGTTGATAGTTGATAGTTGATAGTTGATAGTTGATAGTTGATAGTTGATAAGTGATAGTTGATAGTTGATAGTTGATAGTTGATAGTTGATAAGTGATAGTTGATAGTTGATAGTTGATAGTTGATAAGTGATAGTTGATAAGTGATAGTTGATAGTTGATAGGTGATAGTTGATAAGTGATAATTGATAATTGATAGTTGATAGTTGATAAGTGATAGTTGATAAGTGATAGTTGATAGTTGATAGTTGATAATTGATAATTGATAATTGATAGTTGATAGTTGATAGTTGATAGTTGATAGGTGATAGTTGATAGTTGATAGTTGATAAGTGATAGTTGATAGTTGATAGTTGATAGTTGATAGTTGATAGTTTATAAGTGATAGTTGATAGTTGATAATTGATAAGTGATAGTTGATAGTTGATAGTTTATAATTGATAAGTGATAGTTGATAGTTGATAGTTGATAATTGATAGTTGATAGTTGATAGTTGATAAGTGATAGTTGATAGTTGATAGTTGATAGTTGATAAGTGATAGTTGATAAGTGATAGTTGATAGTTGATAGTTGATAATTGATAAGTGATAGTTGATAATTGATAAGTGATAGTTGATAATTGATAAGTGATAGTTGATAGTTGATAGTTGATAAGTGATAGTTGATAGTTGATAGTTGATAGTTGATAAGTGATAGTTGATAGTTGATAGTTGATAGTTGATAGTTGATAAGTGATAGTTGATAGTTGATAGTTGATAATTGATAGTTGATAATTGATAGTTGATAGTTGATAGTTGATAATTGTTAGTTGATAATTGATAATTGATAATTGATAGTTGATAGTTGATAGTTGATAAGTGATAGTTGATAATTGATAGTTGATAGTTGATAGTTGATAGTTGATAGTTGATAGTTGATAAGTGATAGTTGATAGTTGATAGTTGATAGTTGATAGTTGATAATTGATAATTGATAGTTGATAGTTGATAGTTGATAGTTGATAGTTGATAGTTGATAAGTGATAGTTGATAGTTGATAGTTGATAGTTGATAGTTGATAGTTGATAATTGATAGTTTATAGTTTATAGTTTATAGTTGATAGTTGATAAGTGATAGTTGATAAGTGATAAGTGATAAGTGATAGTTGATAGTTGATAAGTGATAGTTGATAGTTGATAGTTGATAGTTGATAGTTGATAGTTGATAGTTGATAAGTGATAGTTGATAGTTGATAGTTGATAATTGATAATTGATAGTTGATAATTGATAATTGATAGTTGATAGTTGATAGTTGATAGGTGATAGGTGATATTTGATAGTTGATAAGTGATAGTTGATAGTTGATAGTTGATAGTTGATAGTTGATAGTTGATAAGTGATAGTTGATAGTTGATAGTTGATAAGTGATAGTTGATAAGTGATAGTTGATAAGTGATAGTTGATAAGTGATAGTTGATAGTTGATAGTTGATAGTTGATAAGTGATAGTTGATAGTTGATAAGTGATAAGTGATAGTTGATAGTTGATAGTTTATAAGTGATAGTTGATAAGTGATAGTTGATAGTTGATAGTTGATAGTTGATAGTTGATAAGTGATAGTTGATAGTTGATAATTGATAAGTGATAGTTGATAGTTGATAGTTGATAGTTGATAGTTGATAGTTGATAAGTGATAGTTGATAGTTGATAGTTGATTGTTGATAGTTGATAGTTGATAATTGATAATTGATAATTGATAGTTGATAGTTGATAGTTGATAGTTGATAATTGATAGTTGATAGTTGATAGTTGATAGTTGATAAGTGATAGTTGATAGTTGATAGTTGATAGTTGATAGTTGATAGTTGATAGTTGATAGTTGATAGTTGATAAGTGATAGTTGATAGTTGATAGTTGATAGTTGATAGTTGATAGTTGATAGTTGATAAGTGATAGTTGATAAGTGATAGTTGATAAGTGATAGTTGATAGTTGATAGTTGATAAGTGATAGTTGATAGTTGATAGTTGATAGTTGATAGTTGATAGTTGATAGTTGATGGTTGATAGTTGATAGTTGATAAGTGATAGTTGATAGTTGATAGTTGATAGTTGATAGTTGATAAGTGATAGTTGATTGTTGATAGTTGATAGTTGATAAGTGATAGTTGATAGTTGATGGTTGATAGTTGATGGTTGATAGTTGATAGTTGATAGTTGATAGTTGATAGTTGATAAGTGATAGTTGATAGTTGATAGTTGATAGTTGATAGTTGATAGTTGATAGTTGATAGTTGATAATTGATAGTTGATAGTTGATAGTTGATAAGTGATAGTTGATAGTTGATAGTTGATAGTTGATAGTTGATAAGTGATAGTTGATAGTTGATAGTTGATAGTTGATAGTTGATAGTTGATAGTTGATAGTTGATAAGTGATAGTTGATAGTTGATAGTTGATAGTTGATAAATGATAGTTGATAGTTGATAGTTGATAGTTGATAATTGATAAGTGATAGTTGATAGTTGATAGTTGATAGTTGATAAATGATAGTTGATAGTTGATAGTTGATAGTTGATAATTGATAGTTGATAGTTGATAGTTGATAAGTGATAGTTGATAGTTGATAGTTGATAGTTGATAAGTGATAGTTGATAATTGATAAGTGATAGTTGATAGTTGATAGTTGATAGTTGATAAGTGATAAGTGATAAGTGATAGTTGATAGTTGATAGTTGATAGTTGATAGTTGATGGTTGATGGTTGATAAGTGATAGTTGATAGTTGATAGTTGATAAGTGATAGTTGATAGTTGATAGTTGATAGTTGATAGTTGATAATTGATAGTTGATAGTTGATAGTTGATAGTTGATAGTTGATAAGTGATAGTTGATAGTTGATAGTTGATAGTTGATAGTTGATAATTGATAGTTGATAGTTGATAGTTGATAGGTGATAGTTGATAGTTGATAGTTGATAGTTGATAGTTGATAAGTGATAGTTGATAGTTGATAGTTGATAGTTGATAGTTGATAGTTGATAGTTGATAATTGATAGTTGATAGTTGATAGTTGATAGTTGATAATTGATAATTGATAATTGATAGTTGATAGTTGATAGTTGATAAGTGATAGTTGATAAGTGATAAGTGATAAGTGATAGTTGATAGTTGATAGTTGATAGTTGATAATTGATAATTGATAATTGATAATTGATAATTGATAGTTGATAAGTGATAGTTGATAAGTGATAAGTGATAGTTGATAGTTGATAGTTGATAGTTGATAAGTGATAGTTGATAGTTGATAGTTGATAGTTGATAAGTGATAGTTGATAGTTGATAGTTGATAGTTGATAGTTGATAGTTGATAGTTGATAGTTGATAGTTGATAAGTGATAGTTGATAGTTGATAGTTGATAGTTGATAAGTGATAGTTGATAGTTGATAGTTGATAGTTGATAGTTGATAGTTGATAGTTGATAGTTGATAAGTGATAGTTGATAGTTGATAGTTGATAGTTGATAGTTGATAGTTGATAAGTGATAGTTGATAGTTGATAGTTGATAGTTGATAGTTGATAGTTGATAGTTGATAATTGATAGTCGATAGTCGATAGTCGATAGTCGATAGTCGATAGTCGATAGTCGATAGTCGATAGTCGATAGTCGATAGTCGATAGTCGATAAGTGATAGTTGATAGTTGATAGTTGATAGTTGATAGTTGATAAGTGATAGTTGATAAGTGATAGTTGATAGTTGATAGTTGATAATTGATAGTTGATAATTGATAGTTGATAGTTGATAGTCGATAGTCGATAGTCGATAGTCGATAGTTGATAAGTGATAGTTGATAGTTGATAGTTGATAGTTGATAGTTGATAGTTGATAGTTGATAGTTGATAAGTGATAGTTGATAGTTGATAGTTGATAGTTGATAGTTGATAAGTGATAGTTGATAGTTGATAAATGATAGTTGATAGTTGATAGTTGATAAGTGATAGTTGATAAGTGATAGTTGATAAGTGATAGTTGATAAGTGATAGTTGATAAGTGATAGTTGATAGTTGATAGTTGATAATTGATAATTGATAATTGATAGTTGATAGTTGATAGTTGATAGTTGATAAGTGATAGTTGATAGTTGATAGTTGATAGTTTATAAGTGATAGTTGATAGTTGATAATTGATAAGTGATAGTTGATAGTTGATAGTTTATAATTGATAAGTGATAGTTGATAGTTGATAGTTGATAATTGATAGTTGATAGTTGATAGTTGATAAGTGATAGTTGATAGTTGATAGTTGATAGTTGATAGTTGATAAGTGATAGTTGATAAGTGATAGTTGATAGTTGATAGGTGATAGTTGATAAGTGATAATTGATAATTGATAGTTGATAGTTGATAGTTGATAATTGATAAGTGATAGTTGATAATTGATAAGTGATAGTTGATAATTGATAAGTGATAGTTGATAGTTGATAGTTGATAGTTGATAGTTGATAGTTGATAGTTGATAGTTGATAAGTGATAGTTGATAGTTGATAGTTGATAGTTGATAGTTGATAGTTGATAGTCGATAGTCGATAGTCGATAGTCGATAGTTGATAGTTGATAGTTGATAGTTGATAGTTGATAGTTGATAGTTGATAAGTGATAGTTGATAGTTGATAGTTGATAGTTGATAGTTGATAGTTGATAAGTGATAGTTGATAGTTGATAAATGATAGTTGATAGTTGATAGTTGATAAGTGATAGTTGATAAGTGATAGTTGATAAGTGATAGTTGATAGTTGATAGTTGATAATTGATAATTGATAATTGATAGTTGATAGTTGATAGTTGATAGTTGATAAGTGATAGTTGATAAGTGATAAGTGATAGTTGATAGTTGATAGTTGATAGTTGATAGTTTATAAGTGATAGTTGATAGTTGATAATTGATAAGTGATAGTTGATAGTTGATAGTTTATAATTGATAAGTGATAGTTGATAGTTGATAGTTGATAATTGATAGTTGATAGTTGATAGTTGATAAGTGATAGTTGATAGTTGATAGTTGATAGTTGATAGTTGATAAGTGATAGTTGATAAGTGATAGTTGATAGTTGATAGTTGATAATTGATAAGTGATAGTTGATAATTGATAAGTGATAGTTGATAATTGATAAGTGATAGTTGATAGTTGATAGTTGATAAGTGATAGTTGATAGTTGATAGTTGATAGTTGATAGTTGATAGTTGATAAGTGATAGTTGATAGTTGATAGTTGATAGTTGATAGTTGATAAGTGATAGTTGATAGTTGATAGTTGATAATTGATAGTTGATAATTGATAGTTGATAGTTGATAGTTGATAATTGTTAGTTGATAATTGATAATTGATAATTGATAGTTGATAGTTGATAGTTGATAAGTGATAGTTGATAATTGATAGTTGATAGTTGATAGTTGATAGTTGATAGTTGATAGTTGATAAGTGATAGTTGATAGTTGATAGTTGATAGTTGATAGTTGATAGTTGATAATTGATAGTTGATAGTTGATAGTTGATAGTTGATAGTTGATAGTTGATAGTTGATAAGTGATAGTTGATAGTTGATAGTTGATAGTTGATAGTTGATAGTTGATAGTTGATAATTGATAGTTTATAGTTTATAGTTGATAGTTGATAGTTGATAGTTGATAGTTGATAATTGATAATTGATAATTGATAGTTGATAGTTGATAGTTGATAAGTGATAGTTGATAAGTGATAAGTGATAAGTGATAAGTGATAAGTGATAGTTGATAGTTGATAGTTGATAAGTGATAGTTGATAGTTGATAGTTGATAGTTGATAGTTGATAGTTGATAAGTGATAGTTGATAGTTGATAGTTGATAGTTGATAATTGATAATTGATAGTTGATAATTGATAATTGATAGTTGATAGTTGATAGTTGATAGGTGATAGGTGATATTTGATAGTTGATAAGTGATAGTTGATAGTTGATAGTTGATAGTTGATAGTTGATAGTTGATAGTTGATAGTTGATAGTTGATAGTTGATAAGTGATAGTTGATAGTTGATAAGTGATAAGTGATAGTTGATAGTTGATAGTTTATAAGTGATAGTTGATAAGTGATAGTTGATAGTTGATAGTTGATAGTTGATAGTTGATAAGTGATAGTTGATAGTTGATAGTTGATAATTGATAAGTGATAGTTGATAGTTGATAGTTGATAGTTGATAAGTGATAGTTGATAGTTGATAGTTGATAAATGATAGTTGATAGTTGATAGTTGATAAGTGATAGTTGATAAGTGATAGTTGATAAGTGATAGTTGATAGTTGATAGTTGATAATTGATAATTGATAATTGATAGTTGATAGTTGATAGTTGATAGTTGATAAGTGATAGTTGATAATTGATAAGTGATAGTTGATAAGTGATAATTGATAATTGATAGTTGATAGTTGATAGTTGATAATTGATAAGTGATAGTTGATAATTGATAAGTGATAGTTGATAATTGATAAGTGATAGTTGATAGTTGATAGTTGATAAGTGATAGTTGATAGTTGATAGTTGATAGTTGATAAGTGATAGTTGATAGTTGATAGTTGATAGTTGATAGTCGATAGTCGATAGTCGATAGTCGATAGTCGATAGTCGATAGTCGATAGTTGATAAGTGATAGTTGATAGTTGATAGTTGATAGTTGATAGTTGATAGTTGATAGTTGATAGTTGATAGTTGATAAGTGATAGTTGATAGTTGATAGTTGATAGTTGATAAGTGATAGTTGATAGTTGATAAATGATAGTTGATAGTTGATAGTTGATAAGTGATAGTTGATAAGTGATAGTTGATAAGTGATAGTTGATAGTTGATAGTTGATAATTGATAATTGATAATTGATAGTTGATAGTTGATAGTTGATAGTTGATAAGTGATAGTTGATAATTGATAGTTGATAGTTGATAGTTGATAGTTGATAGTTGATAGTTGATAGTTTATAAGTGATAGTTGATAGTTGATAATTGATAAGTGATAGTTGATAGTTGATAGTTTATAATTGATAAGTGATAGTTGATAGTTGATAGTTGATAATTGATAGTTGATAGTTGATAGTTGATAAGTGATAGTTGATAGTTGATA
This sequence comes from Micromesistius poutassou, assembly GCF_964030765.1. Classification (NCBI taxonomy): domain Eukaryota; kingdom Metazoa; phylum Chordata; class Actinopteri; order Gadiformes; family Gadidae; genus Micromesistius; species Micromesistius poutassou. The sequence continues at coordinate 3,726 of NW_028179206.1, read as the reverse complement.
GTTGATAGTTGATAGTTGATAGTTGATAAGTGATAGTTGATAAGTGATAGTTGATAGTTGATAGTTGATAATTGATAAGTGATAGTTGATAATTGATAAGTGATAGTTGATAATTGATAAGTGATAGTTGATAGTTGATAGTTGATAAGTGATAGTTGATAGTTGATAGTTGATAGTTGATAAGTGATAGTTGATAGTTGATAGTTGATAGTTGATAGTTGATAAGTGATAGTTGATAGTTGATAGTTGATAATTGATAGTTGATAATTGATAGTTGATAGTTGATAGTTGATAATTGTTAGTTGATAATTGATAATTGATAATTGATAGTTGATAGTTGATAGTTGATAAGTGATAGTTGATAATTGATAGTTGATAGTTGATAGTTGATAGTTGATAGTTGATAGTTGATAAGTGATAGTTGATAGTTGATAGTTGATAGTTGATAGTTGATAATTGATAGTTGATAGTTGATAGTTGATAGTTGATAGTTGATAGTTGATAAGTGATAGTTGATAGTTGATAGTTGATAGTTGATAGTTGATAGTTGATAGTTGATAGTTGATAATTGATAGTTTATAGTTTATAGTTTATAGTTTATAGTTTATAGTTGATAGTTGATAGTTGATAGTTGATAATTGATAATTGATAATTGATAGTTGATAGTTGATAGTTGATAAGTGATAGTTGATAAGTGATAAGTGATAAGTGATAAGTGATAGTTGATAGTTGATAAGTGATAGTTGATAGTTGATAGTTGATAGTTGATAGTTGATAGTTGATAGTTGATAGTTGATAGTTGATAAGTGATAGTTGATAGTTGATAGTTGATAGTTGATAATTGATAATTGATAGTTGATAGTTGATAATTGATAATTGATAGTTGATAGTTGATAGTTGATAGTTGATAGGTGATAGGTGATATTTGATAGTTGATAAGTGATAGTTGATAGTTGATAGTTGATAGTTGATAGTTGATAGTTGATAAGTGATAGTTGATAGTTGATAGTTGATAAGTGATAGTTGATAAGTGATAGTTGATAAGTGATAGTTGATAAGTGATAGTTGATAGTTGATAGTTGATAGTTGATAAGTGATAGTTGATAGTTGATAAGTGATAAGTGATAGTTGATAGTTTATAAGTGATAGTTGATAAGTGATAGTTGATAGTTGATAGTTGATAGTTGATAGTTGATAAGTGATAGTTGATAGTTGATAATTGATAAGTGATAGTTGATAGTTGATAGTTGATAGTTGATAAGTGATAGTTGATAGTTGATAGTTGATAGTTGATTGTTGATAGTTGATAGTTGATAGTTGATAATTGATAATTGATAATTGATAGTTGATAGTTGATAGTTGATAGTTGATAATTGATAGTTGATAGTTGATAGTTGATAGTTGATAGTTGATAAGTGATAGTTGATAGTTGATAGTTGATAGTTGATAGTTGATAGTTGATAAGTGATAGTTGATAGTTGATAGTTGATAAGTGATAGTTGATAAGTGATAGTTGATAGTTGATAGTTGATAGTTGATAAGTGATAGTTGATAGTTGATAGTTGATAGTTGATAAGTGATAGTTGATAGTTGATAGTTGATGGTTGATAGTTGATAGTTGATAAGTGATAGTTGATAGTTGATAGTTGATAGTTGATAAGTGATAGTTGATTGTTGATAGTTGATAGTTGATAAGTGATAGTTGATAGTTGATGGTTGATAGTTGATGGTTGATAGTTGATAGTTGATAGTTGATAGTTGATAGTTGATAAGTGATAGTTGATAGTTGATAGTTGATAGTTGATAGTTGATAGTTGATAATTGATAGTTGATAGTTGATAGTTGATAAGTGATAGTTGATAGTTGATAAGTGATAGTTGATAGTTGATAGTTGATAGTTGATAGTTGATAGTTGATAGTTGATAAGTGATAGTTGATAGTTGATAGTTGATAAATGATAGTTGATAGTTGATAGTTGATAGTTGATAATTGATAAGTGATAGTTGATAGTTGATAAATGATAGTTGATAGTTGATAGTTGATAGTTGATAATTGATAGTTGATAGTTGATAGTTGATAAGTGATAGTTGATAGTTGATAGTTGATAGTTGATAAGTGATAGTTGATAATTGATAAGTGATAGTTGATAGTTGATAGTTGATAGTTGATAGTTGATAGTTGATAAGTTGATAAGTGATAGTTGATAGTTGATAGTTGATAGTTGATGGTTGATGGTTGATAAGTGATAGTTGATAGTTGATAGTTGATAAGTGATAGTTGATAGTTGATAGTTGATAGTTGATAGTTGATAATTGATAGTTGATAGTTGATAGTTGATAGTTGATAGTTGATAAGTGATAGTTGATAGTTGATAGTTGATAGTTGATAGTTGATAATTGATAGTTGATAGTTGATAGTTGATAGGTGATAGTTGATAGTTGATAGTTGATAGTTGATAAGTGATAGTTGATAGTTGATAGTTGATAGTTGATAGTTGATAGTTGATAGTTGATAATTGATAGTTGATAGTTGATAGTTGATAGTTGATAGTTGATAATTGATAATTGATAATTGATAGTTGATAGTTGATAGTTGATAAGTGATAGTTGATAAGTGATAAGTGATAGTTGATAGTTGATAGTTGATAGTTGATAGTTGATAGTTGATAAGTGATAGTTGATAGTTGATAGTTGATAGTTGATAGTTGATAGTTGATAAGTGATAGTTGATAGTTGATAGTTGATAGTTGATAGTTGATAGTTGATAGTTGATAGTTGATAGTTGATAGTTGATAAGTGATAGTTGATAGTTGATAGTTGATAGTTGATAGTTGATAAATGATAGTTGATAGTTGATAGTTGATAGTTGATAGTTGATAGTTGATAATTGATAGTTGATAGTTGATAGTTGATAGTTGATAGTTGATAGTTGATAGTTGATAGTTGATAATTGATAGTTGATAGTTGATAGTTGATAGTTGATAAGTGATAGTTGATAAGTGATAGTTGATAGTTGATAGTTGATAAGTGATAGTTGATAAGTGATAGTTGATAGTTGATAAGTGATAAGTGATAAGTGATAGTTGATAGTTGATAGTTGATAGTTGATAGTTGATAGTTGATAGTTGATAAGTGATAGTTGATAGTTGATAGTTGATAAGTGATAGTTGATAAGTGATAGTTGATAAGTGATAGTTGATAAGTGATAGTTGATAAGTGATAGTTGATAAGTGATAGTTGATATTTGATAGTTGATAAGTGATAGTTGATAGTTGATAAGTGATAAGTGATAAGTGATAAGTGATAGTTGATAGTTGATAGTTGATAGTTGATAGTTGATAAGTGATAGTTGATAGTTGATAGTTGATAGTTGATAAGTGATAGTTGATAGTTGATAATTGATAATTGATAAGTGATAGTTGATAGTTGATAGTTGATAGTTGATAGTTGATTGTTGATAGTTGATAGTTGATAATTGATAATTGATAATTGATAGTTGATAGTTGATAGTTGATAGTTGATAATTGATAGTTGATAGTTGATAGTTGATAGTTGATAGTTGATAAGTGATAGTTGATAGTTGATAGTTGATAGTTGATAGTTGATAGTTGATAAGTGATAGTTGATAGTTGATAGTTGATAAGTGATAGTTGATAAGTGATAGTTGATAGTTGATAGTTGATAGTTGATAAGTGATAGTTGATAGTTGATAGTTGATAGTTGATAA
>NW_028179207.1:0-11565 GCF_964030765.1 Micromesistius poutassou | reverse complement strand
TAATACCACGGTTTTATGTTCAGGCAGAGACACAGACGGCCCTTTGTTGCAGTCGCTGGTTCCCTCAACAATAGGCTGCGATATTATCTACTGGTCGGTTTACAGTTCTTCTGAAACTATGAACGTTTCGGAACACAAAAGGGAATTTCTCATGTTTAATTGTACTTTCGGCATTCATTTGCTGAATGTAATTCAAAATATAAATGAATATATATATAAATACATTTAGATATATATAAATATATGTATATATCGTCGTGGCCCCCCCCCCCCCAAAAAAAAAAAATAGGAATTACTTTCAAAACAAACAACTCCTATTTGGTTCACAACTAAAAGAACAACAAATCACAAAAACTGCTGGTTGCCCAACATCTTAATATCCACATAAACCATAAAAACGGCTGCACAGCTCTATGGCAATGCATAGCAACCGTGCAGAATTTCAGTCAAGGAGAAAAGAAGGCAAAAAAAAAAAAAAAAAACACCTTATTACTTCTAACTCCTGCAAGCCATTTTTGGTCTCCAAAGGTTTCTGGGAGCCCGGGGCCATGTGTCTGCAGTGTTTCGGGAAATGACTTGCCTTCGCACGAACACTGCTATGTTCTGCAGCACCGCTGCCCCCAGCATCCCCGCTCACTTTCTGTTTAACCCCTTCCTGTCTCTCCCTCACACTGACTCACTGCTACAGAGAGGCTCACAAACACACACACGCACACACACGCTCACACACACACACACACAAACACACACACACACTCACACAGACACACACTCCAACAGCACAATGCTGTCACTTTGTTGTTGAGCCTCCCACGGACCAGGGCAAATCAGAGCTGTTTTTTTTTTTTCTGTTTTTTTTTTCACGAGCTAACACATTAGCTCCCCTGTCTAATTTGGCTACTTAAGCATGTGACGGCTCTTAACGAACCAGGCGGCGGGGAAGGAGAGCAAGGTTACGTAGGGTGGATGGAGATGAGGGAGAAGGGACAGGGGGAGAGACAGCGAGAGAGAGAGAGCGAGAGAGAGAGAGAGCGAGAGAGAGAGAGAGAGTGAGACCTTTCGCCGGCTCGCACATCGCTACAACCCTGTGCGATGTGCGACAGGGTTGTGCGCACTTGTGAGTGTGTGTATCAACGGCGGATTAAATCTGCAAACTCGTTGACACAACACATAATTAAAACATCTCGCTCCGGGTCAGGAATTTTCTAATTAGTAGTGTACTGACAAAGCTGCAATTCCATCGCCCTGAGTCGCGGAGTCCACAGGTTAGTGTGGAGATGAAAGCCATGCCGGGGGGGGGCCCGCTGCGCCCGGGGGCCGCTCCAACAGTTCCTCAGAAGACAGTCACAGGGTCAGCCCGCGAAACATGGTGCAGAACCCGGAACCTTCTTTCTGAACAAAGAACATCCAACTTTACCGCCTGGAAACGGAGCTCAACTCATCTAGCCTCGCTCCTTCTCTTTGCTCCTTCTCTATCCCCCCCTCCCTCGCGCCTTTTCTCCCTCTCTATCCATCTCTTTCTCTCCATTTTTTTCTCTCTTTCTCTCTCTCTCTCTCTCTCTTGCCATTGTCTTTCTCTCTCTCTCCATCTCTCTCTCTCCGTTCTCTTTCTCTCTCTCTCCATCCCACTCTCTCTCGCTCTCTCTCTCCATTTTCTCTCTCTCTCTTACTTCCTCTCTCTCCCCCTCTCTCTCTCTGCATTCTCTTTCTCAATGGGAGAGGAACAAAGGATTGTGTGAATGCAACACGAAGAGGAAAACACCATTACGCCGTTTCAAAATCGGTTTAATTAAGTCGAGAACTGGTTACTGGATACAGTGAGAATCATGCTTCTGTGTTCAAGTCCCCGACCCAGTGATTGTTCCATCCATTCAGGGAGAGAGACAGGAGTTAACAGCTTGCCTGATAACCTGGGCAATTAACCCAGGCCCAGTATCTGGCTATTTAACGATTCATAAACTATCAGAAGTGGAACTTTTCCAGCATTAAATATTGAAGGCGTTTCATATACAAAATGAACCCAATTAGAGATACAATGGGAGAAGTGTAATGAGTCTCAAGTCAGAAGGCTTGTCTTCTGAGCTGCTCACTAATGAGCCCTTGTTGGTTTTGCAACACTACTTCCAATGGCGTGGCGCTTGTCATTTTGCCCATTTTTAATTTTTAATCCGTGCTGAACGAGAGGGTGGTGACTGCGTTAGCAGCGTTAGGCGCGCCGCTGTGTTTTTGCTGCCGCGCGTACGGCGGAGGAGACGGAGACGCCAAACGAGGCTTTGTGCTCCGCCCTTTGAAGTCCCCGCTGCTAAGGTTCCAAACAGGACCAGCCGCGGCGAACAAAAAAACACAACGGGTTTGGGAGATGTACTCAATATACAAATGGCCACGCTCGGAAGGAACGCAGCCCGGAAACGGCCTGATTTAATGGAGAGGACGACAACATGTTGAATAGTAAAGTTCTGCTGCCGCGCACACACACGCACTGGCTCGCCGGAGGATGAGACGAGAACTTTAGATCCTTCCGTACATTTCCATTTCTTCCCCATGCAGCCTTCTGCAGTGCGAACCTCGCCGCGTGTCGCAGAGTAAATGGTCCTCATTTATCCAAAGCGCTTTACAGTGTTGACTGACCTTCACCCGTTCACACACCGACGGCGGGCGTCGACCACGCAGGGCGACAGCCGGCTCGTCAGGAGCAATTAGGGTGAGGGGCGTCTCGCTCAGGGGACACCGCGACACTCTAGCCTAGGAGGAGCCGGGGATCGAACCAGCAACCTTGCCGGTTACCAGCCAACCCCGCTCTACCTCCTGAGCTAATGCCGCCACAGAGTAGCCCATACGCCACAGACGGGGGCCACACACACATGTCTTCAGACAGTGCAGTAGGGAGTGACAGGAAGCACACAGGCTGCGGAGAGAGATCCGGGCTCAGAACGCCTGCTTGATCTCCTCATAAATGGGTCCGTTTGTGACATCGTTTAGCCTTCACAGGAAGTGCAGCAGCGGCGGCGCGCCGCGCTACGGTCCCTGTGCACCTGACATGATGTCTGCTAAGTGTGTGAGGCGGGAGACACGGAGACGGAGGAAAAAAGGTCTGATTTAAATCCAGACTCTTCTGGGGAAAGAACAAGAGTGCACCGCATGTTTTATATAGATGGCCCAGAAAGAAGGCGAGACGAGAAAAATACGTTCTTCGTCTTCTTCGTCTTCTTCTTCTTCTCCTCTGCGGAGGGCGCCGTCTGTGACAGTTCCTGACCCCCTGTGTCTCGAGTTCGAGTCGAATCAAAGGAGGGAGGACAGGGTGGGGAAGGAAGCTTCCTCCGCCGAACAGCTTGATGATCAGCCGGTTTCCTCTCATGTATATTCCCTTTTTCAATAATACCACGGAAACGCGACAACTTCTCCCGTCTCCAACTCAAAACTCCTGGCGTGAGGGTGCACCCGTGAGACGACGACGGGGGAGGGGAGCGAACAAAAAGATGGCGGCGTTCGGGGGGGGCGGCGTTCTACTTCGCGTCCACGGCGTTCATTTCCCATCACGCAACAACGGACAACTTTCTGGGAGAGAGAGACGACGGCTCCCCGGCTACAAGCGCTTCTCTGCGGGCCCAGAAGGCTTGGCTTGCTACCTGCGCCGCCGGCGGTTAGCAATCATCTCTCGTTACCACGGCGTTCTCTCACACACACACACACTCCGGCAGTACGGCTTCCCAAACAGCTGCCAGTGTGTGCGTGGCTTATCTACATATTGACTCGCTTTAAATCCACACCTTTGTCTTCCATAATAATTACACAGATCAGAGTAAACGGAGGCGGATCCACTCTTCCCGAACCCGGAGGCGTTAAACGCTCCGGGCGTCGTGGCGCCCCCGGGCTCGCCTGCGAAACACGCCGCGGGCCCCCGCCCCGGTTATCGCACACACACACACACACACACACACACACACACACAGCTCGCAAACACACCCAGAGCACATTCCGAAAGGGGCTTCCTGTCGCGGTGCGCGAGCGCTTCCTGTGAGACAGGGCCAACGGAGCACAGAGCGCTGGGGAGGATCACCGGCGTTATGCGTTCTTTGACACCGTCTTGGAAACTGAACTATGGCGCTTGTAGCGGGGGCCGGTAATGGAGACAGCGGGGGGCTCGGGCTAATGGCTGTTAGCGAGTTGGACCTCACACGTAAACACACGCACACACACGCGCACACACACACGGACGTGGACTTTGAACAGCACCGCACTGATGGTAACAACAAACACGCACGTGCGCACATGTACACACTCACGTACACAAATACACAGTAGAACACACACACACACACACACACACACACACACAAACGTGGCCGCGTCACAGGACAACCTAGGAGGTATGTTTACACTGCGGCTGCTTCTGGTACCTTAGTGTGTGTGTGTGTGTGTGCGTGCGTGTGTGTGCGTGCGTGCGTGCGTGTGTGTTGTGTTGTTGTGTGTGTTTATTCCAGGGCCTTTCAGCCAAACCACATGTATTTCCCTGAGCTGCCATGACATGTAATCAGCCCGATGACGCAGTCGGCTCTGCACAGGCCAAATCGGGCCGTTCGCAACTCTTGCAAAAACTTCTCTCCGTGGCAGGCGTTCATTAGTCCAACAAATACATAATTGATGCAGTCTAAAAAATACATGTGATCGTGAATCAAAAGCGTGAATTAGAGACACCGAGCCATTGGACTTCTCTGGCAAGAGCAATTCTTTGTTTCACGAAAAGTGATTACGGGTGAAGCGCTGGGTTTCTCTCTGCCCCGGCTGAACCGCTGAACGACCGCAGCCCCCGCCGCTCCGCTGCTCTTGAGCCAAGCCAAGCCGCAGTCTGGCGTCGCTCCTTACAACAAAAGACCGGTAATCTGTTTATTATTTATTTTCCCGCACGATCGAGTTTCAAAGGCCAATGCGCGACCTATTGTTCGTGGCACGTTTCGGTTCCTTTGACAGACTCCAGGTCCCATTGTCCCACGCCCGTGTATCGGGGGACCACAGTTAGCAGAACAAAAATATGTAATTTTCCCCTTCTTCTGTTCCATTATTCAGGATACAGAACTGACGTAAACGGCTGATGTCTAAATCCCGTTCGAAAAACCTGATTATTTTTTTTCTTGGGAAAACGCCTTCATTTCACAGTTAATTGGGCTCCCTAATTAGTGCAGTGATGTCTAATTCCCATCGCAGGCAGTGTGCTAAATGGCGCCGCGTTAGCGTGCGCACTCCATTCCTCGGAGCCGGGGCCCCGTGTTTTCCCGTCGCACACGCGGCCAGCTAACGCTGTGTCACATCACGTAGTCAATGATCAACCCCCTAAATCCTAATTAGAGACAACAACCCCACAAACAAGACAGCCCGGGCTTAAGTAAACGAGCTGCGCTGCCCGGAAAAACACGACGCGGAACGCACTCGTCGAGATCGACATTAAAACCGAACTATCGGGTAATTAGGCAGCGCGCCCTGGCAGTAGTCTCCGAGGGGGCCTCCGCGGGCCCCCGCCAGCGAGCGCAAGGGGTCCCGGGCCCACTTTGTGAGCAGCTCACAAATATGTGTTGCCCCCAGAGTGCGGCAAGTCAACATTGGCGGTTGGAAAAGAGGCCCTGTGTCAAGTAATTAAGATGTCATACAAGTCACAATATCCCCTCCCCACCCACACACATCCGTTTCCCCGTTCAGCGTCGCTTGTGGACGGCGTTGGCTTTCGTCGTTGTCGTCCCCCCCCCCACCATCCCCCCCATCCCCCCAACCCCCCCCCCCCACACCCCCCCACCCCCACACCCCCCCAAGCTTTGCCCGATCCCCATCTCGGAGTAATGATGTGCGATATTCTTTGAACACAACACGGAAACATAACAAAGGCTGTCTGAAGCGCAGCTCTCTCTCTCTCTCTCTCTTTATTATTAGAAGCCGTATTTTTCATGGCCATCCGTTAGTTACTTTTTTTTTTCTAAACTGGTCAAATGGAAAGCAGGGAAAGCGAGAGAGAGAGAGAGAGAGAGAGAGAGAGAGGGAAGAGGGAAAAAAAAAATTAAGCTGAGCTGAAAAGTGCGACTTGGATTTAATATTTTATAATTGCCAAGGGACATTCCAAGATCAATGAATTTTTGCCCGGGACGCACATCAGAAAGAGATGTACTTCAGTCTTTTTAGGGAACATTGGTCTATTTAATTCCAGTGTCTGATGCATTTGAAATATGCCTTCCATGGCCTCTTTCTTCCCCCCCCAGGGCAGTGCTGAAGGCAGACATTACCACTTTTAATGGCTCGCCATGAGAACTGGCAAGCCAATAAGCCTTCCGCACTAATGGATGGGCTTGTTTGTCCTCGCTCGCCGCGTTCTCTGCAGCTCGTTTCGGCGGTTGTGTGTGTGTGTACGTTTATTCTTTTGTTAAAACATAAAGAACACGCTATTGCATCACAGTGTGTTGAAGACGCAGAACAAAACATACATACATACACCGTGAGAAATACACATAAAAAAAGAACTCATTCACAGTATACTACTGTGTTATTATTCTATTATATATAATATAATATATTATAATATATATATATATATATATATTATAACATTGTTATTATGTTACGATATCATAAATGGGTTTGTGATGACTACAGTTGTATGGCGTTCATGATAATACTTACATTAATACTATTATATTCTTATAGTAATAATAGTAATGCATACATCCTGCAACCTGGCAAGTCACTTGAGGATGCATAACAGCCTCATTCAGTACCCGGCACTACATTAACACGATAAGCCGCCAACGTTTTCAATTACTTTCAGCATGATAATAGTAATCTCGCATGCCACACTATTCCATTACTATCAAATCCCTGTCTATCAGCGAGTCCATTTCAGGCTCGAACACCAAGCTCTCGAACCACTGTTGTGAGGCTCAACATAGCTTGTAGCCGCTGCTATTTGCCAAACAGGTGCACTGGCTAGTTTAGCCTCTGGACGTGTATATTCAATTAGAGTCTTCCTGAAGCGCCACCATCTGCAAACAATATGCCTTTCCTTTTTAATCAAAGCTTCTCCAGCAAAAGTCCAAAAGCCCTCCAAAAATATTAACACCATGTCCTTGAATGTTGTTCTATACCCAACGCTGCCGAGTGCCAATTTTCTACGAGCAGGATTCAGTTGCCCTGTAGGGAGTGGATTTAGAAAAGGCAGACAAGTGTGCTACACAATATCCCGGGTTTGCGTGTTCCTGCTTGGAGAGAGTGAAATGGAGAGGTACGGAGATATGCGGTTGATCACGAGTGGAGTTTTATTCATTCATTCAGCAGACACTTTAATCCAGGATCATTTCCAGTGGATTCGGAGACAGGTCACTCTGGGGAGCACGGTGGGGTTAGGCTTAGTACCACCAGGTGTGAGTGTGATTAGCCCTTAGAAGCAGTTTTTTTGAAAATCGGGCTCTTCTGACATCACAAGTGTCCACCTAGATGCGTGACGGATAGATGAGCAACGTTTGCTACAGTCCACCGGGTCGGCTGGTAGACCGATCTATCCAGCACACATCTAGGTGGACACGGCCACTTGTGATGTCAGAAGAGACAGATTTTCAAAATGGCTTGTAACGGCTTATCACACTCACACCTGGTGGCACGTCATGGGACCTTTAAGGTTGCTAACGAGAAGGCTGTGGACCAATACACCCTCGCCACTGCTCTGTCTGGCTCTCGTTATTGTTTTGTGACACAAAACAGTGCAGGGATCTTCAGTCGGGACATTCAGCAGACATGTTATTCCAAAACAACATCCCGATCAGACCCTTGTCGTTGGCTAAAGTAGCTACTGGTATCGCTTTGCCTTCTTGTTAAACATCAGCACCTCTGCTCTCTCGCTCTCTCGCTCTCTCTCTCTCTCTCTCTCTCGCTCTCTCGCTCTCTCTCTCTCTCTCTCCCCCCCTCTCTCTCTCTCTCTCTCTCTCTCCCCCTCCTCCCCCCACCCTGATTTCCTACCCCGGGCACCAACCTTTAGAGCTGACACCGGAGCTGACAAAACAATAATACAGTCGAAACCGAAATGAAATAAATGAAAGAAACATTTAATAAAAAACGGCGACAACAAAAACAGTTGTGCTCCCCGGTAATGCCACTGCGCTCCGCTGCACAAAACAATCAGGCCTAATTCCGCCGGTATCATAGCGAAGGGGGGTCTATAAATACCACAGAGACACGGCGCTATACCGACCGACCGCCATAGGGGAGAGCAGAGCAGGAGAACTCGGGGCGGGAGTACTGCAGGGTACCACCTCCAGCTCCACCACCACCACCTCCACGGGCACCTCCACCAGCACCACCACCACCACCACCAGCTCCACCGGCACCACCACCACCACCTCCTCCACCACCACCTCCAGCTCCACCACGACCACCACCACCACCACCTCCACCACCTCAAGCTCCACCACCACCACCACCACCTCCACTGGCACCATCACCACCACCTCCACCACCACCACCACCTCCACCACCTCCACCACCACCAGCACCAGCTCCACCACCACCTCCACCACCACCTCCACCACCTCCACCTCCACCATCACCTCCACCACCACCACCACCACCAGCTCCACCACCACCACCAGCTCCACCACCACCTCCACCACCACCACCTCCACCTCCACCACCACCTCCAGCTCCACCACCACCACCAGCACCACCACCACCAGCTCCACGACCACCACCACCTCCACCACCACCACCACCACCGGCACCACCACCACCACCACCACCTCCACCTCCGGCACTACCACCACCACCTCCACGGGCACCACCACCTCCACCACCACCTCCACCACCACCACCAGCACCACCACCACCACAAGGTTCAGGAGAACTGCTTCATTAGGGACGCGCTACACTTCTGTCTCCGAGCCTTTTATTTCATAGGACCTTTTTACTTTATAATCTCCTGCTTAGACCGCGGAGCGCCCAGGGACCACGGCTCCCAGCCCTTCCCTGGATGGTGGAGGGTGGAGGTGGCGGCGGGTGGAGGCGGTGGGTGGTGGTGGTGGATGGCGGTGGATGGTTGGGGGTGGAAGGGCTCGGGGATAGAAATAAAGCATCAGGATCTGAGGCGTTCTCCCCGCGCCCGTGTGCGGCGGAGGCGTGGAGGAAGGGAGAGAGAGAGAGAGAGTGGGCTGGAGGACCGCGAGGGGGCCCAGGATGTGAGGCATGTTCCCCCCCCCCACCCCCCCCCCGCGTCCCTGGCCAGCAGGCTAGCTGGAGACACCGCCATTACCGCCCCGTCTCCATAGCGCCGAAGAGGAGAGGGGGGGAGGGGGGGCGGGGAGGGAGAGGGCCGGGAGGGAGGGGGGAGGGCGGTGTGGAAGAAACAGCAGCAAAATTCTATTCTTCAGAAATTTAATTATATCAAGATTAACAAGGGAGGTAATTAATTTCTTTAAGATGGGTATCTTCTTTAAGTGCCCGGGGCTCAACTTTGTTGTCAAAACTGTATATTTAACCATTATTTCAGGGCAAAGTTTTTAAGGCAGAGGATGAGGTTCTACTCACTTTGCCATGAATATGGAAATATAGCGGTTCCTTATCTAAACGGTTATTTTTTATGAATGCACACATTTATATACATATATAAATGTAAAGTCTACTGCGGGAAAATAGTTACAGGACTACACTATTGTAAAGGCTTTGTTGAATTTATAACAACGATGAATTAGCGAGGTCGACGTGTTTCCCACAAACGAGCGAAGCAGGGAGATATCTCGACGTTGAGGATAAATAGGCCAACTATCTTCCGTCCTTATTATGGATTAAGTTTGATTTCACGCTCAAAGTCAATCAGGGTGAGCTGACGCTTTACTCGACTTAAGGTCTTAAGGTGATAACGAATCAGAGATTAAATTCAGAATCAAAGATTCATTTGTGGAGCCACAGCGAGGCAGTTGACTTTGTTGAATAAGTTCAGTGGGAAATGTGGTTTAGCCAAATACGTTATTGTGAGAATGGTATTTATGTTTTAACGGTTTGAAGATAAAAGCTTAAAAATAACTGATTTCCTACGACTATAGATAGACTATTGAATGTTTTTTAGCTATGGCTGGTCTTGTGATCAAACATGGAGACAAAAGAAGCTTGTACAAAGACAACACTGGAGAACCTCCATCAACTGAATCTCTTAATCTATGTTCATGAAAAAGCATTTAAATCATGTTTGCTCACTAATTTAATGACACTGTCAAAGATTATTGTCAACCTGGCATCCTGTTGTTAAAATCAAAATGACCAAAATGAGTTCTTGAAAAGAGCGATCTGTCTGATAATGGTTATCATACAGGCTAACAGCAACCCTGGAGCCAATGGGCTGTGGCTCTCTGAAACCATCAAATGAGCAGGCTGATCGTGGATCTGTTTCCAGGGTACTGCCATTTCACTCCAGGGGTAATATGTTTTGTTACGCCTGGGTTCTGGGGTAACACACAAACACACACGCACACACACACACACACACACACATAAGCAAATGCAGGGACGTACACACACACACAGCCACGCACATCTGACTTTCAGGCAAAATGTAAGAATAGTGCTGTAAGCCAAACTCTGAATCATTGACAACCCCAACCTATAATTCAATACGTTCCGTTTTAGCTGTGCGAATGGATCCTGGCTGACTCCTATACAGCCACATTCTGTACCGGCATGACAGCAGGTTTCTCAAGGATTTTACCCCTGTGACATATGTAGGGACAAAGGTCGCTGTGGTCTCAGGGGCTTTATGGAAGACATGTTCATCCATGTGAAATGATCACAACCACAAAAAAGATGTGTGTGTGTGCAAACTGTGCATGGGTGCGCGTACATAAAGTGAGTGAGTGAGTGAGTGAGTTAGTGTGTGTGTGTGTGTGTGTGTGTGTGTGTGTGTGTGTGTGTGTGTGTGTGTGTGTGTGTGTGCGTGTGCGCGAGTGTGCGCAGGTGATTGTACGTGCGGACACGTTTGAGTGTGCATGCGTGCAGGCGTGTGTCTGTGTGTGTGCGCACGCGTGCGTGCATGTGTGTCTTTCTACGCGAGCGCTTGCATGTGTCAGTGCATGCGTGTGTGTGTGTGTGCGTGTGCGTGTGTGTGTGTGTGTGCGTGTGCGTGCGTGTGCGTGTGTGTGTGTGACTGCGAGAGTAAGAGAAAGACCGAGAGAAAAAGGTACAGTAAACAACGACAACAACAACAACAACAACAACGACAACAACAAACACAAGAACCACAGCAGCCTCCACCAGGCATCAGGACGTGAGCGGGCGAGCTGCAGCGCTGCAGGAGGCCGTCGCCCCACCCCGGTGCGGGGCCGGAGCGGAACCGGTCAGGCCCGGTTCTCACGGAGGTGAGGCTCATGAGGAAGCCACAGGAGCCGGCCCCGCTGGCCCTCCGGTCCCGCGCTGTCACCGGCTCCACCAGCCAATTACCTCGATTAGGACTGACACCGGGCCCCGGCGAGAGCTTACATAACTCCTGGCCCCGGCGTGAGGCTACACCTACGTGGCCTTTGCCCAGCAGTCATCGCCCTCCGTGGCCTGTTC
>NW_028179208.1:0-20020 GCF_964030765.1 Micromesistius poutassou | reverse complement strand
CTTTGAAATTGCATTAAAATGACTCCGTTTGTAGGACCACTTCGATGAGACACAGTTAGAGTCACAGAGCTGATGGTGTTAGGAAGCTCAAGCCGAATTCCATCCCAACACTGTTCATCTTCACCCCACCGACACCGCCCAGCAGACCCACCAAACGAAACGGACTGAAGATGAACCATCTCTGAATGCAAACATTCAGAATGTATTCAGAATGTATTATATGCTATATAGTGTAAGAAGTAAAGATATTAAAGATTGTCTAATACAAAATGTATACTTTTACCGTAATATTTGAGATGTTTTAATGGCTCTTCCCTGATTTCACTGTTGATATTTTAATATGAATATTGAATATGAATTTTCCTGTTGGAGGATCTTCCTGAGAGTCTGTTGTTTAAATGTTGTACAAATGATTGCGTACTGCTAGGATTTGAATGCAAACATTCAGAATGTATTATAAGTTATAGTCTAAGAAGTAACCAAAGTTATTTTTATATTGCTAACATCTGATTCATTTTTTATGAAAGAGAAAACTCTTTAATTGATAAACAAAATCATACGTGTATGGTCTTTTTTCCCTTGGGCATTAGTCATCAGTCAGACTTTTAACAATAGACACAGTCTGATCATGACACCTAAGTAGGCTACGAGAAGGGTTAATTTGATGTTTAGGGGAAATATTTATAGTCTAGATTAAATTAAATAACCAAGAAGTTGTAATTTTTAGCCAATGTCTCAATAAGTAATCGTAGGCTACACGGCGACGGCTATCGGAGAAGGTGAACGCGGCTCCACTGATAGGCGATCAGGGCTCCAGAGTGCGACCTATTAGGTCGCATATGCGACCTTAATTTCTTAAGGTGTGAGTTAAAATTTAATGAGGTCGCTCCGGTGCTACTTGCAGGAGGACGAGCAGATATGAAGAGGTCGATAGTAGATTATTTTAAGAAGAAAAATGCCTCGGAGGAGGAAACAAATGAGGCTGTTGTTGGTGCTGGAGAAGGGTTAGCAGAGGAAGCAAAAAGAATCTCAGATTCTTATTCTGAAGAGGACAGTGACAGGTTGGCGAAAGAGGCGGGGGGCAGTGGGGAGAAATAAAAAAAGTATTGTTTTCAACAAAAATGGCTGGCGCAGTTTCCGTGGTTGCGTTATGAGGGACAAACCATGGTGTGTGTACTGCAGGACATGTGGCCCGTCCGTTGCAGGCAAAACACATTTTGTAAATGGGTCTACACAATTCAAAGTTCAGTCATTAAAATTACACAATGAAAGCCAAAAGCACAAGACATGCAGGGACCGCTGCATCACATGAAGCTCCCAGTCCCTCCTCACCTCATTTAATCGGATAGATGAGACCAATCGCTCGGCTGAGAATGAACAAATGATCATCAAGTTTAACTCCGCCTACAACATCGCTAAAGAGGAACTCCCGTTCACAAAATGATGAAGAATAACTGACTGAACGTCAACCCCAACCCCATATTCCAACGACACTGCGTGTGCACAATTTGTGGGAGTTATAGCAGACACACTCAAGGGAAAGACCGCTGACAAAGTCGCATCCGCCCCCTACCTCTCGTTCATGCTTGACGGTTCCACTGACAAATCCACCAAAGAGTGCGAGATTATATATGCCCGTATCGTTGAAGATGGAAAACCAATATTCTTATTGGCCATATTGTGGTTGAACATGGCCATGCAGAAGGTAAGGAGTGTGTCTCATATAGCCAAATGATAATAACTATATGGAAAAATGCTCTATAGGTTAATTATAATTTCCGTTAGAATTAAATTATTATTTAATGCCATCATGCCCAGGTATCTTATAAAAACACACAGAATTGTGTGTGTGTGTGTGTGTGTGTGTGTGTGTGTGTGTGTGTGTGTGTGTGTGTGTGTGTGTGTGTGTGTGTGTGTGTGTGTGTGTGTGTGAATATAAATATTCCATGTTATGTGCTTAATTTAAGGCATTTATGTATCTTTATTTTTATTCTTTATCTATTTATTTGTCAATCTTTCATAAACATAAGGTCATGTATTAATAACACGCTTTACAAAGAAAAATATGGTGCTACCTAATTTGTTTTGGTGCTACTAAATGAAAAGCTAGGTGGCACCAGTGCTACCTGTCAAAAAGTTAGTCTGGAGCCCTGTAGGTGATGTAGGCATAATTGTCTGTCTTCTCGAGACGTTCAACGTGATATATTTGTAAAAGCGTTTATATTTTAGCAAAGTATGAGAAACCTTTTAACATTCACAAACAGTTTATGATGATAATGAGCGATTTGTTGCAACATCCCATCTTCGTTCCATTGGCAGACGTTGTACAGTGAGCTGACTTGGGTCTACAAGATGGCACCCATGATTTCAGTTGGCAGAACTCTCTCTATATACGGCTCTGCCCAGGGCTATGTGATGCACCCGCTGCAGAGCAGCAATCACACCTCCATCATCAAATTTGC
Source organism: Micromesistius poutassou (assembly GCF_964030765.1). Lineage (NCBI taxonomy): Eukaryota > Metazoa > Chordata > Actinopteri > Gadiformes > Gadidae > Micromesistius > Micromesistius poutassou. Next base: position 17,558 of record NW_028179208.1, on the reverse strand, counting down.
TGCTGCAATGGGTTGGTGCACCTGATCAGCAGAAACAACAATCAAATGGGCCTATACCTAAAAAGAGCCCTATGAATTAATAAGCCATTTAAAAAGGCCCCATAGCATGACATTTTCACTTTGAGGTTTTCTAACGCCGTCTTTGAAAAAAGGATCGCTGAAACGCTTCGATTTGGCTTCCGGCCCCATATGACGTCATATGGGGCCATGTTACCTCCCCTTTCTCTGCTTGGCCCGCCCAGAGAATTTGGCCCGCCAATGAGACAATGAGCTAGGACCGTGCGAGTGCCACATGTGTGTGTGTGTGAATACACACTGTAACGCAAGTGTTCTTTGTTATTTGGATAACCGTTCCACTGTTGGTGTAAAGGCCCATTCACACCCTACGGTAAATACGGATACGGACGCTTTTGTCTGGTCCCGGAGGTCGTCCGTCAGTGGGTCCGTCGCCTCTGAGCTTACGATTCCGGAGTGCTCCGGACAAACCGGAGCACTACCACCGGAGATCGAGGCGGCAGTAGAGGCAGAAGTCCCAACCACGAGAGTAGTAGGCCTATAATAACTGATATGTATATATATTTTGTATTTAACATTTTATACTATATACTTGACCTTATAATTTTATTGTACACCTGCTTTGGCAATGCAAATGTATATTTTTTATGCCAATAAAACTTTTTTGAATTAAAATTTTGAGCAGAGAATCTGCAGGTTGGTGAGGGGTGCCACATGCCACCTCCACGTACACTTTGTGCCGGATGACACAGAGCGTAATCATCTCCTCTACAGATACCATGTTTGCGATTGTCGATGCCGGTCATTTTATACACGACAGTCACTGCCCTCTAGAGGTTGTTTTGCGTAACATCCATAACACTGAAACCGGACGGAGGTATGCAGGGTAGTCCCGGAGACAACGTTTAGTACGGACGGACAAATTTCATCCGGAACCGGAGGTATGAGGCGGCCTTCATGGCGCATAACATGCAACACAATAACGCAAGCTTGCATGTAGCTCCCATTTGGTGAAAAGACTAGACTGCGTCGGGTTGGTTGAGAAGGAATTTGGAACCGCGACATGGAGGAAAAAAGGATTGTTTCCTAGGATTGTCCGTCGGAGCCCCGCTGTAGCGGGCAGTGGGGCTGGGCGAGCAGCCCCGGGGTTGGCCAGCGTTCAGCAGGTAGCCCCGGGGGTGGCCAGCGGGCAGCGGGGCTCAGACGGACCGCTGCCGTGGCAGCAGGGCTGGGCGGGCAGCCCCGGGGGTGGCCAGCGTTCCGCGGGGCTCCGACGGACAATCCTGGGCAACAATCCTTTTCTCCTCCATGGCACGGTTCCCAATTCCTTCTCAACCAACCCGACGCAGACAACCCCGGGCAACAATCGCGGGCAACAATCCCCTTCTCCTCCATTTCATTTCTCCGTTGAGTCTGTAGCCTACTTAATATTGACGTGGAAGAACCAGAGGCATCTGAGAACCCGTCGCAGTCGTTTGAGATTCATAATATCATACGGAGGCGCAAACAGCTTTTGACCATGATAATATATATTATATAGATATCTAAATATAATATGATATTATTTAGATATAGAGCTCCAGGACTCCCGCCGGAGCACCCGGAGTGTTCAGTGTTCCACTGTAAACACTAGCGCATGGTACCGTGGCTGCAAGCTGCTCAGGGCCACACTCCCACCCTGCACCTTGACCCGCCTCTAAAAACGGCACGTTTGTGGAGAGCTCATTGTGGGACTGGCTCGTAGTGGCTGTAACTCTGCACCAAGGCTGAATTTCTTAAACGTCTTCAAGTACTGTATTAGGGGCCCACTAACACCTTTATTAAAGCATCCATAAAATAGCATGCCATGGGACCTTTAAACAAATAACATTTCCTAGCATTCAGCTAATATCTCCTCATGATCCAATAGCTATGCGACCCCTGAGGGTGTTGTAAAAAAACTCTGGTCTTCTCAGCAGCACGTAGGCTGATAACTATGAAAACTATGTAAACTACACTACCGTAATTTCCCGCATATAGGCCGCATTGTGGACAAACCGCAAGCCTTTAATTTATGTATTAAAAAAACAATTGTGTGCATGAGAACGGTGAGAGCACATCAAACGCGCGTAGCAGCTAGGACCCGTCTTTCTTTACTGTCTCCAAGTGTGTGTCGCTGTTAAACACCTGACAATGAGCTAGTTTACCATGATAAGACCGCCATATGAATCTGGAAAAAATGAATAAAGACAGGATTTGGTCTCCTATATTTCCTATGCAGGATAACTCATGTGTGTTTACATTGAAAACAAGAACATTCAAAGTGATCCTAAACTTTAAACCTACTCTACGTTCTGTTGGGCAAAAGCATCAACCAAGAAATTTAAACAAATAATACAAACTGAACTTCCACCATCATGCATAGCGCACATTTAAACAGATAAAAGAGCAAAGAGGAGCCAGCTCAATAAAAGAATCTTCCCTCATGGTATAATCTATCTATCTATAATCTATGGTATAATTCACCCCTGTGAGATGCGTGCCAGCTCACCAGCATAACCTGCAATGTCCACAAAACCAAGGAAATGGTTCCAACCCAATGTAGAAGAGTATATCACCCTTGTAGTTATGTGGCCCAGAACATTTGACTCAGAACAAAAATAATAGCTTGTAGCCTGTAGAGGCCTAGACCTAATCACTAGTATCAAAAGAATGACCTGACAGGTGGTGAGTGATATGGCTGTGATCTAGCCCCCTAGTTCTAGCCAAAGCAGGTAGCCTCGGTCTAACATCTGCCGACAACAACCTGTATATCAAAGCAGCATCTTCCTCATGGTATAATCTGAAACCCCTGTCAAAAGTGCTAGAGGGACTCACTTCACAACCAATAAGCTTTTATATAAGACAGGCAATTAACTTCCCTTCCCTCTCTCAAGCAGTCCGAGGGCCAAACAGAAATAAACTTTCAGATTTTCTAGTATTTTCAATTACAGTATCTTCATTTTACAATTGTATCTCTATGCTTGTAAAATTTATATTAATGACCATTAATACTTACAAGACACTGCTTGAAAAGTAGATTAGGATCTTCACGTAGGAACACAGGAAGTCCTTTCATGGCTGCTTCCTTGCCGTGTCTGACGATGTTGGTGGTCTCAAAGAAAAAAAGAAAAGACAGAAAGATAGCTCCAATAATAGCAAGACTAATTGTAATTCAACAGATTGAATTTCATCTGGGCAAAAGTATTGTTTGGTACTGTACTGTGCACACACCATAATCAAGCTTTCTCAGTATCTCCTTCAGATCCTTGCCAAACTCTGTTTTTCGGGGGCGGTACAAACTCAGCAGTAGGGGCGCATATTTTTCTACAGCAGCTCTGAATGTTCCGAGTAGATCTTTGTTTGTAATACAGAAAAACTCCTCACAAATCTGTAAAATGCAGGAAAAAACAAATATGTACAGAGGAATAGTAAGTAAATTGGGAGAATTTGTAACCTGTCAAAAATTGTCTATAGCCATTATCATTTTTAAAAGCATTTACAGCCTCTCCAGGTTGTAGTGGGTGCCTGCTTGCGTGAATGAATGTGCGTGCACGTGTTCGTGAGTGTGTGTCGTCGCTTATTCGTATGGGGTCAGAACAGTCTCATTAATAATGAATGCACAGAGAAGGATTCACAAATGTATTTTGTGATTTATATATAAATTACTCTCTTCTCACAAATACATTTCAATACACACAAATGGATATCGGCATGTATAAATGTAAAATAAATCCATAAACAAAAATAAGTTTCACAAACACATTTCTGATCCACACACAAATGTGTCTTGTTTTAAATAAATGTAATATAAATCCATAAATATATTAATTTTTTTTTTTTTTGGACCAAGGAACCAAGGAACTCTCTGTAGCCAATCAGATGCCTCCTTAGTTTTCAGCCAATTACATGACTGCAATCCCACGAGGGATACCTCAGCATAAGACCTCTGAAGAAGTTGTCGGGAACTGAAGAAGTTTTTGAATGATCGTCCATAACAAACTCTGTAGGTGGCGAAGAAGTAAAAGCTGCGTCACGTTTTCAACTACAACCTTTTTCCATCTGGTTTCCACTTGGGTTTTGGATTGTCTGGCCATTAAAATAGTAAACTATTATTAATGCTAACCGGGAGCTAGTTACAATCTGCGCAGACTTCATACGTCATACTTGTTAGGGAGGAGGGAGTGCTCGCAACCAGTCACAACCTAACATGATGGTCATTTCACACGCGATTTCAGTGGTGTATAAAACTAATTCACTGGCGAGGTTCAGCCTCTTTTCTCCACGAATTGACTTTTTGGTTTGACCGTGATAAGAGTTTGTTGGCTGTTATTGAGATTTTGATCGATTTGATCGATTTCCCACATGAACGAGCAGCGTTGGCGCCCCCTCCGTAGGCGGGCTCTGGTGCCACTGAACTCCATTTCGGTGAAGACAAAAAAATAAACATTGCCGTTGCTATGCAACCTTGACTGGGAGAGTCGTGACGTCCTAAGTCTGCGCAGATCCGCGTTAGCATAATACTTCTTCATAATAGTTTACTACTTTAACGGCCCGACAATCCAAAACCCAAGTGGAAACCAGATGGAAAAAGGTTGTAGTTGAAAACGTGACGCAGCTTTTGCTTCTTCGCCACCTACAGAGTTTGTTATGGACGATCATTTTGGCCGAGAAACACGGGAGCCATGTGATTGGCTGAAAACGAGGCAGGCATCTGATTGGCTACAGAAAGTTCCTTGTTGAAAAAAATGCATTTGTGAATCCAGCCGTGTCAGGGGAGTCTCAAAAATCCACATATAAATACAGACCAGTTCACACACAAATGCAAACAAGTTCACAAATGAAAATCGTCTTGTAAATTCAAGTTTAACAGTTTGTATATAAATGTAACAACATCCAAATACATTTTTGATGAAAATTGCAAATATTTTTTTAATTTATATATTTATGGATTTATATTACATTTATTTAAAACATTTGTGTGTGGATCAGAAATGTGTTTGTGAAACTTATTTTTGTTTATGGATTTATTTTAAATTTATACATTCCGATATCCATTTGTGTGTATTGAAATGTATTTGTGAGAAGAGTAATTTATATATAAATCACAAAATACATTTGTGAATCCTTCTCTGTGCATTCATTATTAATGAGACTGTTCTGACCCCATATATTCGCTTAAAATACTATCTTTTCTTTTCAAAACTTGGGAATTAATACGGCGCGGTAAATAAAGTATTTAAAGCGAATAAGGGACGCTGTTTTTGTTGTTTATTTGGTTTTGAACGAATAGTTTTGGACGCATGCATCGGCTTTGAGTTTGTTACTTTGAAATCTCACACACACACACACACACACACACACACACACACACACACACACACACACACACACACACACACACACACACACACACACACACACACACACACACACACACACACACACACACACACACACACACACACACCAACCTGCCCGAGTGATGCCGCAGCGCGTTGACTAGTCCGTTCTGAGGCGTCCATAGGTTTGTGTGTTTGAAAGCCGTGACACTCCTTTACCAGTTGGCCTGAAATACTAGACTTGATTCGGAGGACTCACCTGCCTCAGCCATTTTTCATATCAAAGCAGTGAAGGCGGGGGGAGGGGGAAGAAAGAGGATAGCAGATTAACCAGCAGGGCGCGCACAGCGCACAGACTTGTGCGGAGGTGAACTTACAGTGAGCCGTTTGACGGGAGAACAAAAATAAATAGGCGGTCGACTGACCGCGGCACTAGTCTCAATGTGCTACGACCAACATCTCTGGTGGTCTGATCACGTGCTAAGTGCATGATGCCTGTAGTGCTAAGGCGAACTCACCGACGAGAAACTGTGTCAATTTCCAATGGATAGTGTAGCCCAGGGGTCCAAACTTTTCACCTACCATAATCTAAGATCCGAATCATCAAGCTGGGGCTAATATTCAGATCTTAGCTCCGCCGCCGGGGGGCTCCGCGGTCGGGGTTCCGCCGCCGGCCATAGGCCCGGTCAGGAATCTAGCTAAGATCTGCTAAGAGCTGAATGGCCCGGTGGTTGGGGACCGCTGGTGTAGCCTATCTATGGGCAATTAAAATGCACGAATAGGCCATGCTGTATGGATAACGCGAACACATTGGGTACCTACATCTAATCGAACCGCAGGCCTTGACTAGGCTAGTCTACATAAAAAAGACGTGTGCAACTAGCCTAGCTAAACACCGAATTGTGTTCTCATTTAGGAATGAGGAGTTGACGTCACGGCACAGTAAGCCGTGTAAGCCCCCCCCCCTTTCCGCCATGTTGGTAGGTACGCCCCTCCGAGTGCAGCTGAGCTTTGCGTTATTGTTGACACGGTAGCTGCTGGCAGAGGAGGTTGTTGAAATTCTTTACTGTTTTAACAATGCCTGGAAGCAACTGCTGCGTTAAAAACTGCTCCAATGCCTCACACGATCGCCGAGGAAACCGTAAGAACAGTGGGCTACAGTTTTTTAGGTTCCCTAAATGGAGAACGCACTTAGGAGAGCAAGTATACGACATCACGAGGAGACGTCGGATTTCTTGGGTGGCTGCAATCAGAAGAAAGGACCTTACTTTCGATAACATTCCCCAGTCGATAAGAGTGTGTTCTCTGCATTTTCACTCAGGTACGTTCTCTAAAAATGTCTTTAAATTTGTTTATGTTGTCGTCTCTTAAAGCCACGAAGTGTACCTTATGTTGGTGCGAACCCTGAAGTGCATCTGAAGTTGTTTTCTAGCAGCTAGCTAGCTACCTAACAAACGGTTGCTTCTTAGAAAATGCTCGATGGCCCAACCATTAATGTTGTTTTAAACAAAACCAAAAAAATAAATAAAAACACCCTGACTGGACACCATCTTTGCGGTTAGGCCACAGTGATGTCAAGCCAACAGCAGAGCATCAGGAGCAGCAGCCTCCATCCCCGACAGAGGAGCAGCGGCCTCCATCCCCGACAGAGGAGCAGCGGCCTCCATCCCCGACAGAGGAGCAGCGGCCTCCATCCCCAGCAAAGGAGCAGCGGCCTCCATCCCCGACAGAGGAGCAGCGGCCTCCATCCCCGACAGAGGAGCAGCGGCCTCCATCCCCAGCACAGGAGCAGCGGCCTCCATCCCCAGCACAGGAGCAGCGGCCTCCATCCCCGACAGAGGAGCAGCGGCCTCCATCCCCGACAGAGGAGCAGCGGCCTCCATCCCCGACAGAGGAGCAGCGGCCTCCATCCCCGACAGAGGAGCAGCGGCCTCCATCCCCAGCACAGGAGCAGCGGCCTCCATCCCCGACAGAGGAGCAGCGGCCTCCATCCCCGACAGAGGAGCAGCGGCCTCCATCCCCGACAGAGGAGCAGCGGCCTCCATCCCCAGCACAGGAGCAATGGCCGCCATCCCCAGCACAGGACCAGCGACCGCCATCCCCAGCACAGGACCTGGAATGTGGACTCTGCACATCTAGAGGAGATGTAATCAACAGTCTTTTGGAGGAAAACAGAAAGCTGAAGGAGGAGCTTGATGAGTACCGGATGAATGAGAACTTTCTGAGTGGTGATGATAACATAGTGAAGTATTAAACAGGACTTGCAAGCTATGTAATGTTTCAGACACTTCTATGCAGTCTCACCCCATATCTGCCTCAAGGTAGGATGAAGAAACTCTCACCCTTCCTGCTTGTCCTGTTGACTCTAATGCGCCTCAGACTAGACCTGCCAGTAAAGCACATCAGCCATCTGTTTCGGGTACACAGGACAACAGTCAGTGATGCCTTTCACCATACCCTTGGAGTGATGTATGCACGGCTGTGTCCATTAGTGCACTGGCTAAGCAGAGACTGTTTATTGACGAGTATGCCACACCAGTTTGTGGAATCGTTCGGGAAAAATGTAGCCGCCATTGTGGATTGTTTCGAGGTGTTTATTGAAAAATCCTCAAATGTACTGGCAAGGGCACAGACTTTCTCTCAGTATAAACATGCATACACCATGAAGTACCTAATTACACCCTTACACCTAAAGGGTGTAATTTCTTTCATATCCCAAGGGTGGGGTGGGCGCACTAGTGACAAACGTATAACAGAGCAAAGTGGTTTCCTCAACAAACTTGCCAGGTGACATTGTGCTGGCAGATAGGGGCTTTAATATCAGGGAAAGTGTGGGTATGATGTGTGCTGAAGTTAAGGTACCTACGTTCACAAGGGGTCGTGCACAGCTGGATGCGAAAGATGTGGAGGAGACTAGGGCCATAGCACATCTCAGGATTCATGTTGAGAGGGTGATTGGTGTTGTGCGCAACAAATTTAAATTCTTACACTCCACTGTACCTGTGAACATGCTCATCAAATGTGAGGGTGAAAACCTAATGCCGTTGGATAAGATTGTCACTGTTTGCTGTGCCTTAACAAATATGTGTAAAAGTGTTGTTTGAGTGCCTCCTTACTGTTTCGTGTTGAAATAAATTCTTGAAACAACATGAAACAACAGGAATATACTTTCTCGAATGTATTATTGTTATTATTATTATTATTTTAACGCATGGCATAGCTTACTATACTTCATTCATGTTCATTCATGCAGCCCTATGGAAAAAAAAATGTTTCCACAATCCACACGCTATTTCTATGCAGTTTCACACGTATGCATAATCTTTGACATAATATTTAACATGCAAGTGTAGTGGTGCCTGGTTGCTGCGGGGGAAAATCAGCTTTGCGCCGGGTGCAAACTAGCAACGACACATGCGTCGGTGTAGAAAGTAAATTGCGCCGGGCGCAAGATAGGGCCCTTCTTCTGTTTGGCGCACATGGCTAATTTGCATACGCGCACAGGACTGTCGGAATGGGAACATGTCGGACTGGCAGCATGTAACCATAACAACGGCCAACGTGTAACGGTAACGGTGGTCCCGTTAAAATAATGTCAATGAATCAGCTCAAGCCTAACGTTATCTACAATCGTTGTTCTGGAACCAAAGATAAGGAGCTACAACTTGTAGGCCTATTTAATAAGCCTAAATTGTTCTGTGCTGTGTCCTGATTGGCTGAAGAGAAATAGCCACATCGTTGCGTTCTAAAACTGGACCTGGCGATTTGACATGTTCAATCTTTGGCGACTCCTTGCAACGCCTTGCGACGACCAGTTCACACTGCTGCAACTTTTCCCCTGCGACGTTCTAAAACCGTCTCGTTGCATGTCGTTGCGTCGCGAATCTTTGGTCTGAACTGGGCTTAACAATTCCAGAGTAGCTGCAAGGTGTGCAGTAGCACACCTTGATAAAGAGAAGACGTTCACAACACATTAGCTAGACTAATGGTTCCACACAATTGCGTTGAATGTACATGTTTATTCAAGCTTAGCAGGTCTCTGACTTCAGAAATTAACAAATCACAGTCATCTTGAGGTTCAAACAGCGGCGAGGCGTGTGTGAGTGTGTGCATCTCCAGCTGGGCAGCGGTTGATGTTGACATCGGCGTGTGAGAGTGGGCTAAGCTCTTCAGACATTTACAAATATAACACCACGGGGTGTGTCGCATTTCATATCGCTCATTATAACGCTCACACCCAAAGACGGCCCCATCTTAAAAGAATGCAACACTTGGAACAAAATGATGGTGTGAGCCTTTTTCTTGACTTTACTGTACGAAAGGACGTGACGTTCTTTGTTCGTCGGGATCCTACTACTGACCCCATAAGTACTGGGGCCTGAGAACGGAGGCCATGCTCGGGAGCTGGCAGCAAATCATCTGTTTAATGTCGTGATCCACTTATTCAGACCTCTGCATTGTCCCACTCTGCTCCCGTGGGTAATGCCCAAAGGCCTAATGTGTGTGTTCTCTGATTCAGTGGCCCATATTTCCCATAAGACACACAAAACATGCAGATTTTAACAGTGAGGATCCATAATTAAAGAAGACATCATAATTAAGAGCTTCAGGTGGCAATAGGATGGGTAGGTGGTTGTGAACCAGGCATAAGCACTATAATATTCACATGGATGATTCCACTGTTTTCACTTATCCGTTAGCAGAGGCAGAGTCAGCCCATACACACATGTTGTTCAGCATGAAGGGTTTCTAGAGGCTCCAGGTGAGCCTTGCTTTATGGCCTGCCGGTCAAAGAACTTTTGATGAGGTTAACAGTTTGATGAGTTTCTCACTGCCATTACAGAACTCCTTTTTGCTAGGGAAAGGTCATTTCTCTAATATATCTCCACTTTCAGTGGTGATATGTGCAAGGAGGGTCTCTGGTTTTATTTAATTTGTTTTAAATAAACCATGTAGGCCTACTGTATTATTACTTTATTGTTCTTTATTGTATTTTATTAATGGGTCGGTTAAAATTCCAGAATGGTAGGACATTTCAGCCATAGTGTAAATTCTCCCCCCTCCCTTTCAGACTCTCTCTCTCACTCTCTCTCTCTCAGTCCCTCACTATCTCACTCTCTCACACTTTCTCGCTCTCTCTTCAAAATCACTTCTTCCTCCCTCACATATTGTATTTGTTCCTTTGGGGGGACAATTATGCAGTCAGACAAAATGCACATTTTACCACTGATAATGTAACTATTCTATTGACTATGCATGCATGCATTATGCATGTTCAGTAGAAGCAATATTCTCACCATGTCCATGCCTCTAACTATGTATCTATTCCCCTGAGAATGTACCTATTTCAATGAAAATGTAGTATATATTCTGAGAATAATGTTTTATTAAAATATGTGTTCAAACTTTTGATTGTGTTGCATTCATAGAAGCATTCAAGAAGAATAAAAGTAAAGACAATCAAAAAAAATCAATCAATATGGACCATATAAGCCTACCAACCTAATGACTGCAACTGTTAACACATTTTTCATTAAAAGCATTTAGCATAAATACATGCAATCAGCAGAAATAAACAAACATTTATCACATACATCATGAACATAGCAGAGATTCTCTTCAGGAAAAAACATTAGCTGTTGACTGGGGAGATGATCATGGGGGCCGAGTTTCTACCACCATCTTGTAAACACGGACAGAGGACGGGATAGAGTGGCTCACTGAAGGTGAAGCCAGTACCGGAGTAGATATGGACCCTGGCTCCCACATCATAAAAGGAGACCAGACCCTCATCGTAATCAACAAACACCCCCACCTTCTGGAGCTCAGCTCTCAGAGGGAGACAAATAACCGGCTTGGCATTGAATATCAACTTGTCCTTTTTGAAGTCAATAGTCCAGTAGCCGTGCTCAGGGAGCAACGTCATGCCACCTGTCTTGTTACCCGACTCTCTGGCTAATCCTAAACACCATGCGTTTTTGCCTGCAACCTGAACCTCAAAGTAGAACCTCCCAGAGAAGCTCTGCCTCGTGAGAACGTGTAGATGATGTGTGAATCTCCTAGGGTTGTCTCGGACTTCCTTGCGTACACCTCCATCGTGTACTTGTTTCCCATCCTCAGAGAGAACAAGCTTGGGATGAGCTGTTTCAGGATCCAGAGTCACATTGACTTCATACTGCTGGACCCTCTCCAGTTCAACAGCATCACACAGCTTCTTCAACTCCATGTTCAGTGGCTCCTCCAGTTGATCCAGGGATCCCCTCAGGGTCCCTACGAATTGTTGAGGACGGACCTCCACCGTGGTCCAGTCCCTTGTGTGTGGAGGGTTCTTCTGGGATCTGAAAGTCTGGAGGAAGTGGAGGTGGTCCTCGATGTGTGAGAGCTGCCTCACCTCTAAACTTCTATTGTTCAGCTCTTCTATTTCCTGCTCAAGCTCTTTGACGAGGCCTTCAGCTCGTCTCACTGTGGATTCCAGTTTGTACTTCACTATTTGGTTGAAGTCATCCCGGTACTTTTCAATGTAGAGAATGAGAGAATGAAGGACATGTGCACCGTCAGCTATCTCTCTCTCTGCATCCTCTTTGCTGAAATGAACAGTGTCTTTGATTTCCTGAATCTTTCTTCGTCTCTCCTGGATCATCTGCTGAACCTCAGACTCTATCGTCCTCAGTTTGGCCATCTGCACGTCATACTCCTCCTTGAGAGGTGCAACAGGATGGTTCTTGTGGTAGCCCTCTGTGCAGAACTGACACACACACACCTGTTTGCTCTTGCAGAAGAGCTCCAGAAGTTGGTTGTGTTTCTTACAGATTCTGTCTTGCAGACAGTGCATAGGGTTGACCAGCTGATGTCTCTTCAGGCCTGCGACCCTCTGATGTGGCTCCAGGTGGGTGTGGCAGTAAGAGATGAGGCATACCAGGCACGACTTCACGGCCATCCGCTGGGTCCCAGTACAGACGTCACAGGGGACTTCTGATAGTTGAACACAGGGCTGCTCTTTTGCTTGTACGCATGTTCTCATCTGAGCAGCCAACTCTGTTAAAAGGTAATTGACCCGTAAGTCAGGTCTTGTGCAGTAAAGCTTGTTACAAACAGGACATTTGTACTGTACTTGTTTCTCCCAGAACAGTTCAATACAGGTTCTGCAGAAGTTGTGTCCACATGGTGTGGAAACTGGGCTGTAGAACACATCCAGACAGATGGAACATACAAAGTCTTCTTCAGGCCAGAAAATGTTAGCACATGCCATTCCTAGACACAGACGACAAGGTATACGTATTAAGCAAGAACATTCATTTTTTAATTTCCTACAGGGAAAATAGGCTTTGATATCTCTTGTTTAGTGTTTTTTTACTCACCTTATTGTGGTTTCTGCCTGTCACACTATTTGTTAAAAAATGGGTTCAAAAGATGTCCTCCACATTGGGTTGCCTAGTTAACAAAAAATGTTTACTTTGGTGTCCTGAATAAGAGGTTCTCTGCTCTCGCCAGACCAATTCACAACTGCGTATTAGTCTTGAACCTGTCAGGTAGATTCACTTTCCATGGGGCAATTTCATTGGGCACAGACCAAAAGGCCTTTGGACGCAATTGAACAGACCTACAACCAATCACAGTTATGAATCATGTGACACGTCAGCGGCAGCCATTTTGGTTGGGTATAACAATGATAATGACTCAACGGTGCTCCCCTAGGATGCTCCTCATAAAGTTAAACACGCCCCATATTCGATAAATATTTGTGATTGGGGCGAATCATAGGCCAGAGCAAATAAAACATGAGCCCACAGATCCGTCTGGTTCCCAGGCTCTCTTCTACTCTATTGATACACTGCATGTGGTTCCACCCTCAGAGACAACACAGATGAGCTTCTTGTTCACAACGTGGATTGTGTGTACCTTCTGACTGTGTACTCTGTATGTTTTGATGCACGCTTACCTCCCTTTAAAACAGACATTAAGGCGTAGGCGTGGTGGTGATTGAGTGGTGGGTGGTTGAAAGCCTCAGGCTTTATTTGCCTTAGGCCTTTCCTGTTGCCATGTTAGTACTATTAGGGATGTATTATGTATTATGTATTATGTATATATATATATATATATATATATATATATATATATATATACAGTATATGTATATGTACTATTAAATATTTAGTTGAAACTGGTTTGTAAAACAAGGTTCATCCCTCCAAATAAAACAGATGTGTCATGTGACTCAGGGCAGGGCAGACTCGCCCAAACACCAAGTGCGGTATCTCTCTTCAGAACATGAAATAGAACCACTTATAAAAAACTTCAACGCACAATAGTCGCAATGTACAGGCTTGAGGCCTGAAATCTGTAGCGCCACCCAAAACAGAACTGTCATCATATTGTTTTGACGGAGCAGAGCACTATGTAGCACGTCGGTATCTTTCCCTTGTGTTGTATAGGACTCAAGACAACAGTTCAGTGCCGACACAGCCTTGTGCTTTGGGTTTAACGCAGACAGTATATTGTGTAACTTTTGGGAAAAGCGTCTTTTATCTTATGCCATACAAATTGTGTTGTACCTGAGTATAATGAGAATATACAACATTGTAAATCACATATTGAAAACTAAACACATAGCTTATAAAGTCAATGATTACATAATTGACCTCCAAAGCAACATTGAGGTTGACTATTGAGGTCTGGTAATTCATCAAGCACAGGCCTAACTGCAATAAACAACTGTACTTCTGAATATGGAATTAAATGAAGGCAGGCCTCACAATTTATTGCACAAGGAGTTGGACGAAGTATAAGAAAGTTACGAAAAACTAGAGGTCAACCATAAACCTCCAGTTGTGTTTATGGATAACCATGAACATAACATTTAAGTTGTAGAGCAGATGGCTTCGCTACACCAGCTGTGGAACAAAGCCCTTCCATTTCTTCCCCTTTACCTTCACACAAAGTGTTGAGGTTCCTAGTGGCAATCAGTGACATGGCAACTTACTATTAAAAATCAGCTGTTTTTTATTCAGTAGGCAGGCCTACAAAAAATATACCTTTACGTCATATATGCAGTGCGTGTGTGTGTGTGCGAACGTGCAAACATGCGTGTGTGTATTTCCGTGAGTGCACGCATGTGTGTGTTTGTTAAACCAAAACCATCCACTCCATCTCAATGAGGACCTAAGTGGGCACACAGAGCCTGGCCTAGAGACCGGCCATCTGGACAGGCTGGCAGGGCAGTGGGCTGAGGCAGGCTGGGCTGGTGGGCCGGGCTGGTGGGCCCAGCAGGGGACCGCTTCCACAGGTCGGAGTGAAGTGCGTCAGGATGCAAGGAGAAGACCGCACTGAGATGAGAGCACTGTTTGTGCATCGGGATGTCGTGCTTACGGGTGTTTTGCACGCTCGCTTTGGTACGGCGAAATCATGACCATGGACCCTTGGAATATGAAATGTTGACACTGTTTTCGAACCGTGTGAACTGATATGTTGAAATAGGTGATGGGTGGCTTGGTAAAGCTTCCTATGGATGTATTTTAGGACAGACGCGGTTTAAGTCACAGCCATGATTTCCCCTCAGTCTAGGCTAGGGGTCGGGGATCTTTCCAGTTGGGAGAGCCATACAAAAATGAATAACTTGGTATTTAAAACAAATCACTTGATATATATATCAACTCTTGATGAGGGTTGATATAATTATCATCATGAAATGCCAGGGTTCCCCCTGGCATTTCATTATATTTTCTGATTTTAGATTATCTTGCTAGAATGAAAGCATGAACAAAGACAAATCAGAGAAATTAGAAAAATTAGTGTAATTTATTAAAACAGAGTTAACAGCAAAAGCATATTTTCCCTGTTTGTCACATCAAAGCAGGTTGTAATATTCCAAAGAACCCAGAGAAAGCATTCTCCTCATAACGTATAACACTAGTTCAAAGTTAGTTTGCGTTTAACAAATAAAACCAATAAAACAAATAAAAAGACCAGGATGTCATTCTAAGGGAAACAAAGGAATGGTAAAACATTCATAACAAAACCAGGTGTCTGGCTTTGAGCAGCAAAGGAGAAGAATAATAAGAGAGCGGGTACATCAGACGTGACAGAATTCTTCTTATGTACGGCCCATTGTGGCATTGACTCTGGCTCCAATGTATTTATGACCGTATCATACAAAGCATGATGCAGGCAACAATGGCCTCTCTGACACAACACAGTGGGGAACCATGGGCGAAGGCAGCCGGTTCTCCAACCTCAATCCTAGAATAGTTCGTTGTCAATCGGACCCAAAGCGACCCATATGTTTGTCTGTATGTATGTCGACTGGTCCAAGGAACAGCAATTTGGAAAGGCAGCAAACACTGCAGTATGTCAAGTTTCTGTCTGCCTTTTAGTTGTTTTCTGCCTGTATTTTGTTTATTTTCGGTGAAAAATGCAATTTAAGATAATTTCAACAGTAAAATGCGTTTCGATGACATTCCTTGCGATAAATATGCATCTTATTTTCATAATCATCATTCATTGAACATGTATAATGTTAAGTTGGTTAGTTAATGGTGATTGACAAGGTGGCTGCTACCCCTGAGACCACGCAGCTTGCATGTTGTTTGAATCCTTGTCGTTGCCGAATGTCGCCTGAGCTGTTATGAGGCTACCATGGGTAAGCATAATGCGGTTGTCCTGTTGGGAGAGGCCCTTCCACGGCAGCTGTAAACGAAGCACCATTATTTGTTGTCTACTTTTCCTTTATCTGTGTTTCCTGTGTTTGATGTTTTCAGTCGAGGGAGGGGGTTACCTCGGCTGAGCTGCTTTAATGTGGTTTGTTGTGTAACAGAATCGTTTTACATTTGAAATATAAAACAAGCTGAATACAATTATTTGTAATCTTTTCACTGTTTTTTAACAACCATCTACAGCTTTTTCAGCTTTTGTTTGTAGGACAAGGACAGTAACGGTGAGAGCAATGGAATTAACTTTAGAAATCAAATGACTGGGCTATTATTTAAATTCAAGCCAACTATATGACAACAGAGACAACAATATATGACAACAATATGGATTCCAAATGCTAACCTTTAATTATGTCTTTATAGGGGGCATCAGGATTCCAGGTCAACTACTCTAGAGGGATCGTACGCAACATAACTCATGACCTTTCACTATAATGATACAGGAGAGACTTAGCACAGTGGAAAGTTAATATAAAATATGGCATATACCAAAATATATAATGGTGCCATGGGGACAGAGCACAGCAGTTATATATTACAAGATCACACTATAATTGAGTCACGGTAATATGTTTACACACAGGCCTCTAAGTAATCCAACTGTAAAGAATGTACATAATATATATTAATTATAATAATTTAATTTCAACCGTAGGCCAGCGTTGTATGCACATTTTAATCCTTTATGAGTGCATCTAGCCTTTCCTTTCAATTCAATCCGCCGGGTGGAAGGAAAATTAGCGAAACAAACAGGCTTAGCCATCGCTAGCTAGCTAGCGTGCTATATGCTATCTCACCTCTTTCTGGCACAGCTTCTGGGGCTAATCTGATGCTCCCCTCCCAGTGCACCTTCTGTCTCCCTCTTTTTTTTGTCTACCTCTTTTCTTCTGTCTCTCTCTCACTCTAACTCTCTTTCTTTCTCTCTCTATAATATATACACCTTTCTCTCGTTATTCAAATGAAGCCCTCAACAGATGACCTTTTTGGACTGAGAAAGAAGCAAAAACAAACATGAATATTGAAACATGTGTCCACTCTCATGCAGAGTCTCCGGCCAGCGAGCAGGTGGACAAGATAATGGCACTGCTTTTCCCGCAGGGCGCCAAGGCAGAGTGGCTGCTGGGAGAGGTGAGGAGGCCGACCTCTGCTGTGAACGCTGTGTGTGTGTGTGTGTGTGTGTGTGTGTGTGTGTGTGTGTGACATGTGTTTGTGTATGTGTGTGTGGTAATGTGTGCGTGTGTGACGGATGAGACGAGATGATGGGTAGAGCGTAGACAGAGGAGTGTGTCTAATGGAGCAAATAAATGAGTGGAAAATAGGACACGATGTCAAGGAGAGAGAGAGAGAGAGAGAGAGAGAGAGAGAGAGAGGTGTTCCATTGAGGGCTGCCCTTCGTTCAACCACTAACTCCTACAGCTGCGATTATACATCTCCAACCCTCCATCCCCCTCTCTCTCTCTCTCTCTCGCTCAATAAC
>NW_028179209.1:2500-14000 GCF_964030765.1 Micromesistius poutassou | reverse complement strand
AGAGTCCCGGTGAGTCAGGGGAGAATGCAGTTGGATTATTTATATTCTTGCTCCGCCGCTGTGCCTCAGGGCATAGTTCGGCCTCTCAGACCTGTAATGTCCTGTGATCAGAAAGTCAGTGCTCACGAAACCCAAAGGCTTCGTGTCCTGCTCTGTCTCTGGCCAGGCCTCAAATGGAGTGACCTATTCTGAATATTCTCTTGTGTCCGTCTATTTACAGGAAACAAGATGGGGGTGAGCCCCAAATATCTGCAACTCTAGAGCCTCAGCTGTTCCAGCCTGCGCCCCCGTTCTCCGCTTCAACATCCCCAAAGGTAGGTTGGCGTGAGAGGGGCTTTGACCCCCACGCCCTCCGACCTTCTCTGATAGCCTCCGTGTTTGACCTTTCATGAGGCGGCCTTTGTTGGGTTCCTCTGCACATCTGGTCTTCCAAGCTATCTCTGAGCCCAATCTCTATTCCTGTGTCAACAATTTGTCCCTCTGTTCAAGGGCTCAGGCTGAATTAGCTGGCAACCCTCCTCTGATCATCCATTGTCTTATGTACATAATTGATGTGCACACTGTTGAATAATGGGATCACCATGTTGACGGATTTAATTTAAGGTGATCCCTTTGTCTCAGTCACAAGAAGGCCAACCGCGTCAAATTGAATACAAGTAAAAAGTAAATAAAGGAAGCTATATACAGTGTTATATACAGTTGTTTTAAGAAGGATTAGAAATGTCAGACCATGTTTTTACCAACCAAATATGATTTATTAGCAGTAGCTATTAGCTCTCACAATGATTAGTGTACATTTTCATTTGTAAAACCGACCTGACTGCTCATCTCATTCTACACTATAATTTATTCCCTCCATTACCAGAGTAGCGCGCTAGGCACTCTAGGTTCATTTAAAGGGATGGCACAGGAGACAATTCGCAGACTTCCAGAATTAAACCATTTTTGGAACAATGCTGACGTTGTGATGTCTCACAGACTGACAACAGGGTTGGCCATGAAGAAGGAATCCAGATTGCGCCTGATCTTGAACCCTTCTGATCCAACTGAACATACAAATATACAGAAAGGGCCGGAATGGAGACTTATGAAAGGAGAAAGCTCATTCAACAGACTCTCTGAGACTTCCACAGTAGCTGTCAAAGGCATTTAGCCCAAAAAAAAAGATAATTCTCATGAAGAAGATATATTCAGGCTTGCCTTTTGGCAGGCTTATAAACTAAAACCAGTGCCTGAATTATCTTGCCTGCATATTCCTGGGATGACTTTGAAATCCGAGAGAGTTAGACTCAGTGATGATTACATGGATACGATCTGGTTGATGTCAGAGTGGTTTTAATTTAGAGTCCCCTCCTCACATATTGGAGAGGCTTTAGTCTCTGGCTGTGCTCTGACTGCATCATGAGGAGAGAGGACAGTTGGAGACTGAACCTGGAAACTGGCTTGTGTTAACGCCCCACTCCTAATCCCTGTGGGGAGGGACACAGAGATGCACTTGTATGAAGTGCTTGTTTGTTTAGTGTGTGCTTTCATGCATGCATGTGCATGTGTGTGTGTGTGTGTGTGTTTGCTTGTGTGTTGATGTCAGGTGAGGCAAGGATATTTTTCTTGTGTATTTGCATTGACGCCCAGGTGTAAATCTGATTTAAGGCTATGTCTCTGCGGACACAGCACTATCGTGAGTGAAAGCAGTCATTACATAGAATAGCTGATTTGAGATTTTGCTTTGCCAGCAATCTCTTTCCAACATATTCAATGTACTTGTTGTCTTATTTGTGTTTTTAATTCAAAATCTATTAGTAAATTAGTTGGATAACAAAGGTTAGTTGTAATTGATTTGGTAGTGGTATTTTTCAAAGGATAAGGGCTAACCCTAACCCAAAATATAACATTGGCATCTTGATGATTCAGCTAATATTGGGTTGCCTTTCTGTTTTGGATTACAAAAGTAGCACCCAAGCAACCAAATGGTGGTTGCCAGTTCTCTTTATTTATAATTATGTCCAAATTATTAATTCATAAATTGGTCATTGATATATGATATATTGATGACCATTGATGATGATATATACACACACACACACACACACACACACATCCATACAAAAAAAACACAAGCATCATACACAGACGCATACATACACACACACACGCATATACGTTTGGCTGTATTTTTTGGTGTTTGGGTCTTTTTACATTCAAAACTAAAACGTTATTGACTCAGTTTTGTCCTAGAACACGTCAAGGCTCTCTCTCAAATATGTCAGGAACACAAACCTTTGCACAGGACAATGCTCCACCTTTTACTATTGGATAAGCCATGACGCTGTAGGTGACAAGTAGGAACCAGAGACATTTTAGTTCACCTTCCAATCTTAAAGACAAAAGAGATTTGCTCCCCTAATAAATGTCTGAGCTCTTAACACCTTCATGTCATGGCGGGAGACATTCCCTGCCTCAGTTAATTGCTTTTGTTTGAGGGAATAAGCTATAATCTATATTGTTCATTTTTTCCCCAAGGGTTTCTTTCTCAATTTCGTCACATTATTACCCTGGAAATCCAGAGTTCTCGCGAGAGCACAATTTAAATTTGCTCAGCGAGTCAATCTGGGAACGAGCAATATACTCACTACCCGATTTCCCTGGCCCAGAACATTAACCAATCACATCAGTGTATCTGATATAGGTGGGCCAAAAGCATTGCTGTTTTACCGTGGATACGGCAAGAGTCTTTATTGGTTAGCTCCGCTGGTCTGGGTACGTCACCCCTTGTATTCTTGGTCGTAGTGTTATCCAATTGCTTGCAGTGATATTTTCAAATGCAAGCTTGGTGCCGCCCCTCGCGTTGGGCCATTTTCATTACTCGTTGCCAGACCCTACAGCGTTCTAGATGTGGGTCTGGATTTCCACATTATAGCTTTTCGACCCAAAATATCAAAACAATCGACAGACAATGTGGGTTGACCTTTGACCTTTTAATGGAAAATGGTGGTTCTTTTCACACATGTCGTTGTGTTAGGATTCTGTGGATGAATAATTATATAAAAAGCTATATGGCAGAGGAATATTAACATTAACGTTTGCTCACACCCCAGATTAATTGTTGAAAATAATCTATGTCCAGATAATGTCCAGCTCACGTACGTTTGTGAGCCCTTGACATCTATTATATACCCAACGAGTATTTAGCAAATCCCATAGCTGTATCTTTGTTTTGTCCAACCTAGTAAGTGACAACAAACTAGGTAGCAAAAGCAGCTCTGCACAGAATTGATAATGACCACACCTAAAACATAGCCACCATCTTAACCATCTACCATCTTGACACAAACTTTAAAGTCTTTCTACCGTAGAAGTTCCTATGTAAATATTTCTCCACAATACATCACAGATTCCTTAAACACATCCCCGAAAAAAAAAAAAACATTTGCCAATCAAAGGGTCAATGGTCAACCCACATTGACTGTTCCATATTTGGGGTCAGAAAAGCTATACTGCCCCCTTGTGTCACATTAAAGTGACGTGGAAGTATACAGGCCGGCGGCTGTGCAAAGATCAGCATCGTGTCTCCGGTGAGGTCCCGATCTGTGCAAACGTTGGCTAGGCAGAGCTGTGAATTCAGCTTAAAGGTCCCATCACATGCCACCAGGTGTGGTGTGATTAGCTAGGTTACAAGCCATTTTGGAAATCTGCCCCTTATGACATCACAAGTGGGCATGTTGACCTAATCCCACCACACCTGGTGGCATGTCATTGGACCTGTAACCGCTGTTCACCTGGTGAACCGCTCTCACAGTCCAGGCCCAGACAACAGGAGAGTTCAGGAGGATCTCGTGGGACGAAAGAATGGATCATAAATTGTCCTGATATGAAACACAATGCGGCTCTTCTTTTGAACTCAAACAGGAAGTAATGCAATATTTGCTGACCTGTATTTTGGATGTAACTAGGCACGCAGACACATATGCACTCTCCCCTGTACAAATACACACACACACACACATACACACACACACACACACACATACACACAAACACACACACACACACACACACACACACACACGCATGCACACACACACAGGCACACAAATGCCCACACACAGGCGATGGGAGGGAGTGAGAGAGAGCGAGAGATCTGTAGATCTTGACCAAACGCGGTCCACACTGGGCAATAAAACTCATGAGAGCCGCCTTTACCTTTGGATAATCAGATCCCAGCCGCAGTGACTATGATAGCATACACCACGCGTGTCAATTTAATGGACGTGAAGGTTGAACGGTTATTGGACGTGAGACAACGATCAAATACAGTGTGACTACTTCAATTTGAAGAGAAGAACTTCTGGAGTAAAAAAAGACAAGGCAGAAAATGTGTGAAAGTCAGCCTAGCCAACCCGGTTCTCCTTCAGTGAGAACGGACGACTGGAGCATAGCCGGCCACTGTGTAAGTAGCGTTACTTAGACAGGCTGGGTGAAAGTCTGGTTTTGGACATTTGTTTAAAGAGTAATTTAGCTGTTGGACCGAGATAAGAGTAATTTAGGATACAAAACCTCTTAAACTTCAGATTTTGTCGTATAAAGTTATATCAAGTTGTTCGACATTGTTAGTCCACTGTTATTCTGTTTTCACTTCGACAGCTCCATGTTTTTACTCCATTGCATTTTACACGGCAAAACGTGACCCCTGGGCTGTTTTGGAAGGGTTCAAAGGGCATGCAGTGTTGGTGGCTCTCGTGTCTACTGTTCTCTATAGGCTGGCCCTACAGTACACTACATGTACTGTACACTAGCGCCACGAGGTTGTTTACCTTCAGGGTTAGTAGCCTGCTGTTTGCACATGGTGGTGCACAAACTGTACCTAGCTAAGACAATATTCCGTGGTACACACACGGTCGGGCCATGTTAGCTGGAAATGGGTGTGGGTTTTAGATTTGTTCCCATGGACAAAAAAAGACAACAGCCATTTGTATTTGAGTCTATTAAAAGCCAGTGTGAAGATGAATGATGAAGTAGCGTGGTTGTGGCAAGGATAACGTTTGTGGTTCTACTCAGATCAGATGAGTGTTTGTTATTCGTAATCCTCCATGGCCTTTAGCGACGTGATTGTGTGACAGATTGAATTGGTGACGTGTTCTTTCTGAAGTTATGCCGGCGTGAGCCTCCACATCAAAAACCCGCCCTCTTCTACTTTGTAAATAAGATGCAGACAGGTTTCAGCGGCGTAGAAGAATGCCCACTTTATCCTCATCTCCGTCCTCATCTCACTCTCCTTCCTCTCCAGACCACAGACTTATTCAAAATGATAGAGAAGGTGCAGGTAAGGGGATCCTGCAACCGAACTTCCTTCTTCCGTTTCCTTCTCCGCATCCTGACCCGCGCTCGGGCCCTCCACTAACCCGTCCCCACCGCCCAGAGGGTTTCATTAACGCTGCCGTGCCATGGCCTCCCTCCGGGTCGCTATCGATCGCCCTCTCTCGCACTCGTCTGACTGCACACGTGGACCACAGACAACGGCCAGCGGTCGCTTCATCGACTGACCACTGCCACTCAATCCCCTCTGCTGAAGTTTCACACTAGACTGGGCTAGTGCGTGCCCTAGGAAGGAAATTAATCAGGCCAAACTTACTGTCCACAAGAGTCATTATGGGGGTTGGTTTATTCATTTATTTATTTCCGACCAGCATCATATCTAATTGTTGTTTTCTTCATCTGAAGCTCAGGTTGCTACATGGCATCATTTCAGTATGTGTTCAGTGTTTAAACTAAACAACACAATGAGTGACACAGTCACTAAACTCTGGATTGAGGTCAGGCTCCACTCCCTCCCCCTGGTCTTATTAATGCTGTTCCACTGATTCGCCCTGGCTGCTCTTTAACTCACTCTCCTTTTGTCCCCATTATTCTCCCTTCACATTTACTGTATTAACTGTGAATATGTCTTGGGGAAATATCCTGCTTATTGCCTTTTTATGAGACTAATGATCTTTTTTTATCTATTTCTTCCTCTGGCTTCTGTTACGTTCCCTTACACTATTTGTTGCTGATGCATCTCTAACCAATAATAAGTGTATGTTTTTAAATAGAGCTTTGTTTACCTGGATTTCAACACAGATGGTTCATGGAAACTTAATGAAGGAGAAGGATAATGAATATGCATAACTATCGCTGTCCTGATTTCCAGATTTTTCTTCCTCTTCCCTTCATTTCTCTCTCTCTCTCTCTCCCTCTCTCTCTCTCTCGCTCTCTCCCTCTCTCTCTCCCTCTTCTCAGGGCAACAGGATGGATGAGCAGAGATGTACCTTTCCTCCGACACTCAAAGTAGGGATCCCTACTGCACTATGAACTCCTTTTCCTTCACAAACTACGTTTGTATCGCAGTTAGCACAGGACAGTTGAGGCTGGGTGTATCTGGGCTACTGGGCGTGTCACTGGAGTCTGCTCCTCGAGCCATTCAACTCAACATCTTGATAATCACATGAAGGGAGATGGATTCAATTAGTTCACACTCTGGCGTCCTATTGCCCCCGTAGGCCAACGTTTTCTTTCAGAACAGAGTTTGGCAATCTGTTGACACCACAGGCTCCTATCAGGCCAAGAATTATGTAAAAATATGTGCATAGGAAAATGAAATCCCGCCGCTTGTTGTTTGTGTATTGAAGAAGTACGCTCAAAGACTTACTGCATACTATTTTTACTGCACGTTGTATACCAACTCCGTGTTCCTGTGTGTGTTGTAGACTGAGGAGGACTACATCCCCTACCCCAGTGTCCATGAGGTAAGACCTTTCCCTCTTTAGCCCTCACAGAACACCATGCAACAAAAGGTCCTCCTATCTCCATAACCCTCAACACTTGGCGTCCATTTCAACTGCAACCGCTTTGCCTAACCGACCCCTGACCCCTGACCCCTGACCCCCGACCCCTGACCCCTGACCCCCGACCCCTGTGATATTTACGCTGGCGGTTTGTTTATTTGATCCTGACCAGATATTGGGCAGAAAAAGGCCCTTCCCGCTCATCCTCCTGCCCCAGTTTGGGGGCTACTGGATCGAGGGGACCCACCATGAGCTGACCCCCGGCCAGCCCCTCCGGGTCCCCTCCCCCGACGCCCGCACCAAGCTGGAGAGCAACACCACGGGCAAGATCTTTCGCAAACACTTCCTGGGGAAGGTCAGTGCAAGGTCACCCGTCCGCTCTGTGTCTATACACAGAGCTTACTCTGTACACAGAATCTTACTCACTAAACTCTTAACGTTGATTTCTCTGGATTACTTAAGGCGCTAACGTTGGATGATTATCAAGACACACAAACTGGTAGTCCTGCATACCTGCACATCGCAGCCGTTGCCACAAATTAGCCTCCTAATTCCGGTACAACATTTTACAATTCATTCTAATGCCAATTCGTTATCATAATGAAAAACGAAGAAGGGATAATTGAATTCCAGCCCCGGTAACCCAATAACAGAGCGGTGGGCCCCGTTGCGATAGGAGGACACTGACGCAGGAGATAATGAAGACAAATTAGGCCCAGCCACCTGCCTACTGGTGCCAGAGCAATACAAACACACTTTATGGCTGTGTGGATAAGCCTCCACGCTGAACCGGCTCCAATCCTTTGTGTGTGTGTGTGTGTGTGTGTGTGTGTGTGTGTGTGTGTGGGTGTGTGTGTTCGGTGTGTGTGTGTGTGTGTGTGTGTGTATGTGTTGGTGAGTGCGTGCATGGGTGTGGGGGTGGGTAGATGGATGTGTGTGTGTCTGTCTATCTTTGTCTATGTGTGTGTGTGTGTGTGTGTGTGTGTGTGTGTGTGTGTGTTTTAAAATACAAGCAAAGCACACTAATACAAGCGTTTGTCTCTGTGTGTTCCGGGCCTCCAGGAGCACTTCAACTACTACTCAGTGGACAACGCTCTGGGACAGCTGGTCTTCTCCCTGAAGTACGACCTGATCGGCGACCAGGAGCACCTGCGCCTCATGCTGAGGTAGGTCATGTGACCCGTAGGTCATGTGACCCCGGCCGTACTGGGGCCGGTGTGTACGAGGACAGGGGAGCCTTCTCGCAGCCAATGGGAAACATGAAGGATGGAAAGATCTGTGACAAGAACGCTACGCCTGCAGTGTTATTATCCTCATCATCATCTTCCTCATCTTCTTCATCACAGTTCTAAAGCCAGAGAGAGAAAGAGAGAGAGATAGAGAGAAAGTGAGAGAGAAAGAGAGAGAGAGACAGAGAGAGAGAGAAAGCGAGAGAGAGAGAGAGAGAGAGAGAAAGAGAGAAAGCGAGAGAGAGAGAGAGAGAAAGAGAGGAAGCGAGAGAGAGAGAGAGAGAGAGAGAGAAAGAGAGAGAGGGAGACAGCGAGAGAGAGAGAGCGAGAGAGAGAGAAAGAGAGAAAGCGAGAGAGAGAGTGCAAGAGAGAGAGACAATTCTGTCAACAGATGGACTATTGAGTCTGTCATGAGGGCTGGTACTGGGGGGTGAGGGGGGCGGTCAGAGAGGGCTGGTGGGTGGGGCCACTCTTTCTCATTCACAATGCGTTTGGGGGAAATAAATGTTGAATAAATGTTGTCGCTACCACTCAGCCTTTTGCATTGAATGTTGTTGTTGTCTTATCTGTATTTCTTTTTGTTTTGTAACTCTCCCAGGACAAAGCTGAAGACCTATTGTGATGTGTTCCCCACGTCCTGTCTCACAGAAACCCCCAATGTGGTTCAAATGGCAAAGGTGAGAAGAGAGCATTGCTGAATGGCTCAGCAACACTGACCGTTTCTGACGGTAGCCCACAGACACAAGGGCATTTTACAAAAAAAAAAAACAAGACTGAGGTGACCAAGCTGTCCGTCAATTCAAGGTTATGTACAATAAAACAATTTGCAGCTATGATGTCCAATGTCCATCCTTCTGTCTCTGTCCCGCCCCAGCTGGCCTGTGAGGAGGTCAACGTGGACCGGTTTCTCCCTGTGCTTTATCCCAAGGTAAGCCTCTAATCCGGCCCTGCATGCATTATGGTATTGTTTGACATGTCCGGTATTTGAGTCCCTGCTATCTGTCCACGTCAATCCGTTTAATCCTATTTTAAAAGTGTCGTTGCTTTACAGGCCTCCAGGCTTATCGTCACGTTTGATGAACACGTGATCAACAACAATTTCAAGTTTGGGGTGATCTATCAAAAATATGGACAGGTAAGCTTTAAAGATCACATATTTGTTGAACAGATTTATAGAGAAAGACAGAGAGACAGAGAGGAAGAGAGAGGGGGAGGGAGTGGGGGGAAGAGAGAGAGAGAGAGAGAGAGAAAGAGAGAGAGAGAGAGAGAGAGAGAGAGAGAGAGAGAGAGAGAGCGGGAGGAAGAGAGAGAAAGAGAGAGAGGGAGGGAGAGAGAGAGGGAGGGAGGGAGGGAGAGGGAGAGAGAGGGTTGAGGGGTAATTATAGAACAATCTGTAGTCCAATATTCATGCTAGATACACACTGTCGGTACAGCGTGAAACAATGTACCGACGCTTCTATTATTTCCTCTGTGAAGGATAATTATGTTTCGAGGTCCGTTTGACCCTTTCTCAAGCATTCCCCACGACAGTCACGACCATCACGACCGCTATTGTCCGCCGTGCGGGCGACTCCAGAGCCCCTCGTGTGCTCCGTTAAGGATCCTTGTGGCTCTCAGACACAGAGCTCCGCGAGTACGGATCTGCATCCCGGGGCTCTCACCGCCCGCCCCCCCCCCCCGTAAAGAGCGGGCGGACGGCGTTCTGAGGGTCCCTCCGGCCTCCTCACAGGGGCCTGGAGGGCCCTCTGGCTCCCCGCTCAGGGCGGGCGTGTGTGTGTTTGTTAATCCGACACAGTTATTAGCGCGAAAGGGGAAGCGCCGCCGGGGCGAAGTGTGCGTTTCGGTCGTCGAGGCGTCATAAAGAAACACACAAACCACACAAACCACACAAACCACACAAACCACACAATAGGCAGAGCGGGCTGGGCCCCTCCCGCCAGAGGCTGGGCTCCCCAGCAGGTGTTCACCAGCAGGCCACGCCCCACCGCCTCTCCCCTCGCCTGCGGGGGATTATTAGGGTTGTCGTTTAGAAAGGTAGTCTGCATTGTGCGCTGTGTATCTGCGGCGATGGTTAATGCTAAAGAGGAGCGTGTTAACAGACGATGGGGAGGACTAGTCACACCGCTTGGTCTCGCGTTGGAAGGCTAAAGAAGGCTTTGCTCTTTATGGTACAATGGTCAAATGTATAACCGGATCCAATAAGTGAAGAAACATTTCCCCGTTTCTCTTTCACCGTCGCAGACCTCGGAAGAGGAGCTTTTCAGCAACACAAACGAGAGCCCGGCCTTCGTGGAATTCCTGGAATTTCTCGGGGAGAAGATCGACCTGCACGACTTCAAGGGGTGAGGGGAGGTTCAGGTTGAGACGAACAGGAAACATCGGACCGTGATGAGCCTCGACGCTCACCTCACATTGTGCGGTCGTGTGTTCCACTGTTTCCACCGCTGACTCCACGTCTTGCCCCCCCTCCCCTCCCCGTCCCTCTGGGCGTCCCTCTCTCTCCTCGCCTGCAGGTTCCGCGGTGGGCTGGACGTCACGCACGGACAGACGGGCGCCGAGTCCGTCTACAGCAACTACCGCAACAAAGAGGTCATGTTCCACGTGTCCACCAAGCTGCCTTACACCGAGGGCGACCCACAACAGGTACACAGCCGCACAAGCACGCCTTCACCCTCACAATGTCAACTCGTTTGGATTGTTCTTATTCTGTACCGACGAAGAAAACCTGGAAGCGACCCGTGTGAATGAGCACTTTTGATGAGCCATGTACATGTTAGATTATGCTGTGTGGGGCACTGAAGAGTCATGAATACGGATAAGTGTGTTATTTGCATTTAAGGCTGGCCTCGCGTGAGCTGTTAACACAGAGATGTGATAAGGAAGGTAGCAGCACTCCCCCTAGTGGTGACTCTGCTCATGAACAAACATGGGTGCGCATGGTGCATGGGGGATGTAACTGGATGCATCGACATGTTGCAGGCATATTATTTGGCCTCAGCAGTTGTTCCCACTGTGCACCAGTATGCACGTTTCACTTTCTTCTTTTGAGAGGGACGTGTGCATTCTGCTTGTTGTTGCAGTTGCAGAGAAAGAGGCACATAGGGAACGACATCGTGGCCATCATCTTCCAAGAGGAAAGCACTCCGTTTGTTCCCGACATGATTGCCTCCAACTTCCTCCATGCCTACGTTGTGGTCCAGGTGCTGAACGCCTGCTCAGACAACGTCCTCTACAAGGTGACACACCGCCTTCACTCAGCCTGCTGGTAACCTGATGGTAACCTGATGGTAACCTACTGGTAACCTGATGGTAACATGATGGTAACCTACTGGTAACCTGATGGTAACATGATGGTAACCTACTGGTAACCTGATGCTAACCTACTGGTAACCTGATTCTAACCTAATGGTAACCTACTGGTAACCTGATGGTAACCTACTGGTAACCTGATGG
>NW_028179210.1:0-7343 GCF_964030765.1 Micromesistius poutassou | reverse complement strand
GTAGCGTTTTGCTCGGGAGTCAAACCCCCTGACCACGATTGCGATCCTTCCCCCTCTCGTCATGTTCTCGGCGTATGTATGTGTTTTCCTCGTGTGCTTTTTTTTTTTCCACCACGTTAGCGTGAATGTGTTCCCTCTCTCGGTAAAGGGACTGAAGTGCTGTGCGGCGTTCCCGTCTCGGTCAAGCGGAGGAAAGCGGCCTTCTGTTCATGAATCCCATCCCAGCTCCCATCGGGGGAGAGAAATCCTCTCTACGCTCAAGTTGGACAAATATCAAATCCACACACATCTCACCGGTCCAACCGACAGACGGACCTCTCTCTCTCCCTCTCTCCCTCTCCCTCTCTCTCTCTCTCTCTCTCTCCCCCTCCCTCCCTCCCTCCCAAAAAAAAAAAACCTCCCAAAGAGAGGGTGGGCATCGAGGTGTAGTCAAAGTGCACCCTCGTGGCCGCGGGTGCCTTCCCTGCTGAGGTTGTGTACAGCGCCTGCCGGTACGCGGTTCCCGCCGTGGCGTGGCCGGAGAGAGACGTGCGTCTTTCAGCGCTTCAGATTCCCGACCCGGTTTCCGTCGACAGCCACCGTCTCTCCGCTGGCGCCCGGAGAAGCGGTTTGGCAAGGAGAGGCCGCTACGTTTGTTGGCAAACGACCGCGCTGACGAATAAATTAGACAAACACATTCTCCCGGGGGTAGTTCTCTGTTTTTGCATCCATCCGTCTCTCTCGCTCTCTCAGCACCTCTATCTCTCTCTCCCCCCCCTCTCCCTCTTTCTCTCTCACCGCCTCTCCAAATCTCCCCCCCTCTCTCTCCCTCTCACTGTCTTTCTTTCTTTCCCCCTCTGAAATCTGAATTGATGGATATTCTAATGAAAGATTACTTATTCTGTTATTCAGGCAACATGTACACACACACACACACACACACACACACACACACACACACACACACACACACACACACACACACACACACACACACACACACACACACACACACACACACACACACACAGAATCCTGCCTGTATTTTTTTGAAGTGACACTAGAGCATCACCATGAAGGGAGGGGAGGGATGGTTTGATTCTGAAGAGGAGAGAAAGGGAGACGAGGAGTGACAAGAGGTGGAGAGTGAGGATGACAGTAGTATTTGTGGTTTAGAAGAGAAAGCCTTGAACTAGGAGCTACTGGTATGAATGAATGAATGAAACGGCTTTCCCGGTTTTATATAAACAGTATTCCAACTGCTCCTTTAACCTCAAACCGATCAATGTAGAAATGAAAGTGGCCATTGTTCTTTTAACAGAATAAGGGGTCAAAAGTCTGAGTTGTGCTAAAGAAAACTGATTTCAAGGCAAACTGTGCGGCAAGGCCTAACACAAATCGTTTTAAACAGGACCCAGCAGCTGTAATAACTCATCCCACAGATCCTCCCCATGCGTTCAACAAGGTGGCTGAACACACGGGGATTACAAATGATTTTTATACAACATGTCGTACCAGGTCACTGTTCACTGGCTTTTATGTGAAAATAGTGATGCAAACCACCCTCCCTTGCCGCTCCTCCACCGCCCCCCGCCAGCCCCCCCCCACCACCCCCCCGAAAAAACACTTCCAACCCAGACTCGAAAAAACGATGATCGTAAATATATTTAACTGCTGTGCTCCTACCCGTGGCGACGGCGAATCCCTGCTCAGGATTAAATAGCTGTCACAACATCATTACGCACGCTTGAGCTGTGGATGTGTTCTGCCTCTGCCAACCAGGCGGACAGGCGGTCCGGGGAGGACATCGAAACACACACACATAACGTCACCCACCGACGGGGAGAAAATGTTCAAAAAAAGACCGAAGCGGCCCCCCGTTTAGTCCGGGAGAAAAAAAGTCGAAAGAGTTCCGCGAATGAAAAAAATAAATACGGTCTCGGCTCAGCGGCCGCGCGCGTCGATCAAACGCCGGGGCGGTCATGCGCGGCTCGCCTGGCCGGGAACGGCCGTTGACCTTTAATCTGTTTCTGTCCAATTTCAGCCGGTAAGAAGCAGCAGCCCCGGCCCGGCCCCGGTCACGGTCCGCCGGAGAGGACGGACGGGTCGGTCGGTTCGCCGCGCGGCGGGGTTTATCGACGGCGCGTTAGCGGAGGAGTACTGAGTGACTGGCCGGCTGGATCCTGAGCGAGTGTGTGCGTGTGAGTGCGTGTCCAGTTGTTTATGCGTGCGTGCATGTCTGTTTGTGTTTGAGTGCAGGCTTAGCTAGTGTGTGTGTGTGTGTGTGTGTGTGTGTGTGTGTGTGTGTGTGTGTGTCCAGTAGTTTATGCATGTGTGTGTTTTGTGTTTGGTGGAGGCTAAGCTAGTGTGTGTGCCTCGGAAATATATATGTGTGTGTGTGTGTGTGTGTGTGTGTGTGTGTGTGTGTGTGTGTGTGTGTGTGTGTGTGTGTGTGTGTGTGTGTGTGTGTGTGTGTGTGATGCATATCAAGTCTTTATTGAAATGTTGTGCATATGACATTTTGTGTGTGTGTGTGTGTGTGTGTGTGTGTGTGTGTGTGTGTGTGTGTGTGTGTGTGTGTGTGTGTGTGTGTGTGTGTGTTGTGTGTGTGTGTGTGTGTGTGTGTGTGTGTGTGTGTGTGTGGTGTGTGTGGTGTGTGTGTGTGTGTGCGCGCGTCTCGGCTCTACGTCGGTGTGTATTGAGTCTGAGTTGAAATGTTGGGCGTATGACATTTTTGGGGCAACGCCGGGTTTCACTCAGGGCCGTTTGTTCCCGTTCCGACTCTGATATTGATTAAAGCAAAATGCCATGACCTTATTACCCGTCTGCACGCCAAACATGAACCACGGCCAACGCAACGCAAACGTGAATAAACTCAACCTGAAACCGCCTTAAAAGAGTAACATCTTCAGCTTTCGCGCCATCTTCTCGTATCGACAATCACACAAGTTTAGACGCCAATCGCCCACAATGCATCATGGTGGGGGACAATCCCCCCCCCACAATGCATCACGGCTGGTGTATCGGCACAACAACCGTAGTCCGAACCACAGTTTCGAACCACCGTTTCGGTTCCATGTAGACGGTACGCAGGGGTGATGTGCTACATGCCCGGGGGACTTTTCTTGGCCCTTTCTCCAAACTTCCCCCCCCCCAGGACGGCACAGGACAGGACGAGGTCGGGTGTCAGCAAACAGATGTAAACAGACCCTCCGCCGACCGGAATGACGGAACAATGCAGCAGAGATTGCAGAGGCAGAACGCTGATACGGTGACCCTACGAGTCACCCGCGTTTGGCACGGAGGTCCAACGCCCACGCGTGCACCGCGCTAGCGATGCCGCCCCCCCCCCCCCCCCGACTCGCGGAGATACTGTACGAGCTGATTAGGTGTACTGCCATTATCCAGCTCGGTTTTGCAGCCAGACAGATATTGCGTAAGAGACTTTGCCGGATTTAATTCGTATCTCGTCGGATACCTCATTACTTTGGAATCCAGAAATGTACTCGACGCAGAGCCCGTATGGACCCAGGGTTCTACTATTGCGTTCAAAACCTGTGGCAGTTGTACAGGGAGTGGGCCGTGCAGCCTCTGTGGAGCTTTGAGAGACGTTTTTAAACGCAGTACGGTCTGAAATCGCGTGTGTTTTGTACTACTGTACAGGCCAGGGTAGCGTAGTGTCTAAGGTGTGGTCATACTCAAAGCTGGAAGAATCGCTGGGTTCAATCACCAATGTCCACAGCCATACCATATATCCATAGCCAGACTAGCAAGATGTCGAAATTCCTACCGGCCCAATAATAACATTCATCTGAATTCACTACAAGTTACTTTGATTTGGAGCACAATTAATATTTGCCTTATAGGCTAGTAAAATGGTACATTACCAGTAACGACAACATAATATTAACAAAAAGTCCTACAACAATATGCGCACAAAAGACATTAAGCAAACAATCTCACTGCTTTTCTCCGCCTTTAACAGAACCAGCACAAGGGCTAAACATAGAAAGGCCATTAACTTCTGTTTTTTCACAAAGAGTACTTAAGGACAACTTTCAGAATTCAGGGAACTGGTGGACTTTAAATGCCTACTTTCAGAGGAGTTTCCACCAGCCCAAATCACAGAACTGGTTCCAAATGCATGTTGGCTAATCCTTTCACAGGCTGTTTTTTTTTCTGTAAAGTAGCAATCAACACAGCTGGTTGGAAGCAGCGCCCCAATTAATGACAGCTAGAGATCCGCGGTGCCGCTAATCCGACATGAAGGACAGGCGTCACGGAAACAACTTTGAAATGATTAGCCAACTGAAGTAGTATTAGATGCTAATCCCGCTCTTATGTTTAAGATTAGCAGCGAGCTAGCCCCCCTGCTCTCGTCCCCGTTAGCTAGACCGCGGCGCGCGTCTTCAGTGACAGCCCCTCGGATACCTGATAAAAATAATATCTTGCTGCTTTTATTAAGTTTAAAAGACCAAAACTGGTTATGAAATATGGGACAGAATTGCCGCCGTTGGAGGAGACAGATTCTGAGGGCTACAGCTTGAAACTTTCTTATTTTGAAAAATATGGTCTGTGCCAAACCCTTTCTTTCTCGATAAACATAAGAAATATAACATGTATATATCAGGGTTTCCCACAGGAAATCTGTTAGTTAAGGTGGTGGTGTGCCAGGGAGAGGGGGTGTTGCCGCCGTCTGACTGGGGGGGGGGAGATATAGACTACAGACTCTGTACTACATTGAAAAATTATTTATTAAACACTAAATATTACATTAAAAAAAAAATATATATATATATATATATATAAATAAATAAAGTGCTAAGCAGCATCTGAAACAAGAACAATTTGTGCAATTTTAACTGAAGAAAGTGGAAAACATGTGCAAAGGTGGTCAGTCACTACTTTTGGCAGAGCTGACATGTAGCATTGCTACAGGCGATCCTCCTTGGTTTAACAAAGACTCAAGCAAACAACTCAAGGGCCCTGTTGTAATTAAACTCTTTCACAGGTGGACCATTTATACTGATTCTCATGCAGGCTGTCAGACTGTTGCCCTGCAGCCTGTTCCGCAGGTCTGTCTTGATCTATACACAGAGAGTGAATGAAGTTTAGATTATTTTATATCTTTGTATAAAACAACAGCGTTAGGTACTGGCGTTATTTTTTCAGTAACGGGGTAATCTAACTAATTACTGTTTCCGTCGTTACAACGCTGTTATCGTTACTGAACGTTAAATGCGGTGCGTTACTATGAATTCATTGAATAAACTGCGTAAATCCGAACGCACCCCTGGCTCCATACACAAACTGCTAGTGAGGAGACCGGGTGGGTGAACAACAAGATAAGCGATTATGATTGGCTAAGGCAGAGTCATGTTTCATGGTAGCCAATCGGAGCCAGTGTTTTTACACACAAGCCAGGATACGCGTGCCACACGCACACACAAACACCAAACAGATTCGATGAAGCAGTAGAAATGGCGAGTCCGGAGCAATCCGATGAAAAGTTGTCATTTTCAAGGTGGAGATATAAGCACTAATTCATTGAGGTCAAAGGCAAGAACGTGCGTGTAAAGTGAACATTATGTCCAGGAGCCAAGACTTTGTCGACGCATCTAATGAAGCATCTCACAACGACACATGCATCTATAAAGCTACTTTTTTTTTTTTTTTACAATAACGCAAATAATTTCTTTCTCTGGTATTTTTTGTTCGTTTTTTAAATGCGTTCTGCAGAGAAGGGAGACTGGCGTTGGTCACGGTTTGGAATGAAAGGGAGAAACAGGACAGAGTAACACGGCGAATATCGCGAATATATGTTGCTTAGGCGGCCGCCTAAGCTGTAAAGTGCTGCGGGAAACCCTGTATATATATATATATATATATATTGCTCTGTATCGTTATTCATCACTACATGTATTGTGGCAACCCGACCCCGTCCCAATCAACGTGATGCAGAGCGCCTGAGGAGCCGGGAGGAAGCCTGCTTAAAAGGCAGAGGCTTCCACACCCATTCAGGGCGCTCTCTCTTGGCCGGGGGTGGAAGGAGAGTCCAGCCGTTGTGGCTGTGCCACCCGATTATCTTTTTAGTTCTTTTACGGAAAGACACTTTATGTTTGATTAAACGTGCCGTTGTGGCTCAACACCCAAGCGATTTGCGTGCTGTTTGAAGTAAGGCGGGTTCACTCCCCGAGGCGGGTTGCCACAGTATCCGTTGTATTCTTTTAACCAATTTCTTTCGGTCCAGTTGTTTATGTGTCTACATGTGTGTCTGTGTTTGAGGTGAGGCTTAGCTAGTGTGTGTGTGTGTGTGAGTTTGGTTCTGTGTGTAGATTTGTGTTTCTGTGTGCATCAGAGCTATGTGCACTAAGCTCAGAAGCGGTGAGGTGCTTCGTGAGTTGTCTCTGTGCATTTCTGTGTGTGTACCTGTGTGTGTACCTGTGTGTGTGCGATGATCCTGTGTGTACGTTTGTGTATGTGTGTGGACATGTACATACTATAAGACCAAACGGCAGAAAAAGAAAAATACATGAATAAAGAAATTATAAATATTATAAATAATTCATTTTCTGGAGCTTCCAGGCGTTTCACTTGAACGGCTACAGCTGTACCTTGTGTGTGTGTGTGTGTGTGTGTGTGTGTGTGTGTGTGTGTGTGTGTGTGTGTGTGTGTGTGTGTGTGTGTGTGTGTGTGTGTGTGTGTGTGTGTGTGTGTGTGTGTGTGTGTGTGTGTAAGCCTTAGGAAATCACCAGAGGGTTTTATGGAAGAAGGGATTGGAGAGGAAGGTGAAGACGAGGAATGGACAAACATTTATGGAGGGAAGTGCAGGAGATGGAACAACACAGCGTGGAGAGGGGACGCGCACACACACACACACACAAACACACGCATGCATACACACATACACTGAGAAAACACACACATAAAACAAACACGTTAAGACCCAAAGCTCAAACTGCATGGTGAACTTGAGCACATACTGGCATTCAATTTTTGATTATTGCCAAGGCGCGCGTGCGCACACATACACACACACACACACACACACACACTCTAACTTTCTTACTGTCAGACTAGCTGAAACTAGAAAGAGGAAGTTTCAAGCTACATTTATGGGAAGATGACATATTTACTCAGTAAAAGGACAACTTTTTTTTTTTTTTGGATTAAATAATTAATAGAAAATCATCTCTCAACCTTTGTAATTCAGTTCATGTCCCCATTCTGGGCCATGGAAATAGGAAAAGCCAATGAAGGTTACACATCTCTGGACCAATCAGGGAGCAGGACCACTAAAGTCAGAACGTATCCGTCCACTGGCCCGGCTGATTCCCAGCAAACATTTTTTTTTAAAAGCTAGG
>NW_028179211.1:7500-12102 GCF_964030765.1 Micromesistius poutassou | reverse complement strand
GTGTGTGTGTGCGTGCGTGCATGCGTTTGTCGTATATTACTAATGGGAAACATTCGGCTCACACTGAAAGTATTTCAGTAAGTTGTGTGAAGTGAAGCCACGTTTATTTGCGTGTTGCATCACGGTTGCCATAGCAAACAACTGCTCTTTGTTGGTGCCAGAGAGGAGAGGGTTGTGCAATGCAGGTTTTTATGTAGAAAGACGGTTTTGTTTTTTTCTGCTTTGCCTCTTACATAAATACACACAGACAGAAGAAGGTTCCCCATTTGCCACCAGTGTGCTGCATGTATGCACAAGCTTCAACATGTAATAAGCTGTAATAACCGGAATCAAAAGATCACTGAATCCGACCAAAACATGAACGTGTGCGTGCATTCAACCCAGCGTAGTATCGTGGTACATACGGTACGTAGTTCAGGCGTGTTCTGTGGTATATCCTGTACTGGAGTCACAGTGAACGTTGCCGTTTGAACTGGGTTAACTGTGTCTACGGTACGGTAAACTACAGGGATGTTAACTCAGTTCGACTGAGTTAGTGACGTCTTTTTAATTACAAGTTACCCTCAGGCCCCTAGCTAACACACACACACAACCTGATCTCCTTCACTCCCTGATCAGGGTTTTCAGTTTGCATCTTCCCAAAAATGTGGCTGAGATAATCATTTGCATTTCTGTGAGTGTGAGTAAAAATAAAAGCTAAGTTTGGGTTGGAAAAAAACTGCCCAAAACTGGGCTTTATTTTACTACTGCTAGACTGCAGAAAAGTTGAAGCATTTGTTATTGTAATTTAAGGCTGTGGTTACGAAAGAGCACGCAAGCCCAAACGGTTGGTTATCAGACCAGCCAAAGATTAAAAAAAAACATTGAATCCTCATAAACATCAACAACGATTGGATCATCCAAACACACTGACGCACAACACACAAAGTCCACAGAGTCCACGCAAAGCCAGGAGAACACAACAAGTGTCCTCCTGATGAGGATAAGTGACGTTACAAAGTCTGGACTATAACGACAAAAAGAGGACGACCGGATTGACTCGCGAGTACCTCGAGAAAAGGACGAAAGAAACACTTTTGGCTGCCACGGGGCTAAGGCCACGGCTCAACTAAATCCAACCATTACGTCATCCTCCATTACATAATCACCATAATTATAACGACCAGCCCCCGAAGAAATTCAAAAGGTGCTAGGTCGCCTGTGTGGACACACACACACAGAGAGGCCTCTCTCACGTGTGTGAGAGAGAGAGAGAGAGAGAGCGTTGTATACTCAATTCACCTATTCAATTCAATTCACCTTTATTTAAAGTGTAAAATCACCAAAACATGGTCTCAGAACACTTTACAGGACAACACACACAGAAGAGAGAATTAGAGATGACAATTAGGCCAACATGACAGAACAGCAGCAACAACAACAACAACAACAACAACAACAACAACAACAGTGACGATAGTGACACGAAACAAAGAACAAAAATGAAGCAAAGACAAACAACAGAACAGAAATAAAACGTGCTATCAGGGTATACCGTATGTTTGAGAAAATAGATGGGTCTTTAGTCTGGATTTGAAAATGGTTATGGAATCTGCATCTCTAACTGATTGCGGGAGCCGGTTCCAGAGGAGTGGGGCACGGTGGGAAAATGCTCTTCCGCCTGCTGATTTTTTGTTGACTTTGGGGACCATTAGGTAGTTACCATTCTGTGAGCGGAGGGCACGTGTGGGAGTGTATGGGATTGGAGTGTATGGGATGAGTAGGTGTGACAGGTATACTCACGGGAGAGCCCTCCGGGGACCAGGCCAGGAACAGCCACTCGTAGCCCTGGGTGTTGGTGGTGTCCAGGCGGTACAGCAGGTAGCAGGGCATGCCCTCGTCCAGCAGGGGTAGGACGTAGGCGTCGTACTCCTGGTCAAAGCGCTTGCACACCAGCCGCGTCTCCCCCAGCACCAGCTTTTCTGGAGGGACGCGTCGGGGAGTCAGGGTCACAGTCAGAGACAGAATCACCGGCGCTTTTTATTTACGTTCTTGTTGTGCACAAGAAGTACACAAGGGTGTTGTAATAGATCTACAATAGAGTGTTATTATGCTAGGTACCTCGACACACACGCACACACATAGGTGGTGGTGATGGGAGGAGGGTGGGTGGTGGTGGTGGAGGGTGGTGGTGATGGGTGGTGATGGGTGGTGATGGGTGATGGAGGGTGGAGGGTGGTGGTGATGGGTGGTGATGGGTGGTGATGGGTGGTGATGGGTGGTGGTGATGGGTGGTGATGGGTGATGGAGGGTGGTGGTGATGGGTGGTGATGGGTGGTGATGGGTGATGGAGGGTGATGGAGGAGGGTGGTGGGTGGTGGTGGAGGAGGGTGGTGGGTGGTGGTGGTGGATATGGGTGATGGAGGGTGGTGGTGATGGAGGGTGGTGATGGTGGTGGTGGTGGATATGGGTGATGGAGGGTGGTGGTGATGGAGGGTGGTGATGGTGGTGGTGGTGGATATGGGAGATGGAGGGTGGTGGTGATGGAGGGTGGTGGTGATGGATGGGTGGTGGTGATGGATATGGGTGATGGAGGGTGGTGGTGATGGAGGGTGGTGGTGATGAAGCAGGGGAAGTGGGTGAGGCTCGGGGGGGGGGGGGTGGTGGTGGTGGTCTTTGTATTTCACTGGTTTCTAGTCTTCGATGGTTCTTGTTACGTTGGGGGACAACCTGATATTGAACGGGGGAGGGGGGGGGGGGGGTAGATACCTCACAGATCAACGACCACCGGGCCAGCGTCGCTATGGAGATCAGAGCGGCCCAGCGCAGACAGAAGCCCCGGGCGTCTTCACAACAAACCGTTTTGACACAAGTTCGGTCGTTACGCTCGCCGCCATTTTGGAGAACACAAAAAAATCCTTGTGACCAATCGGATCAATCCGATTGACGGCATCAATCCGAACGTTTGGCGAACGCGCGTTCCGCTTTTTTTCACCCGCTCCGCCGACATCGTGGGCGGAGCCAACGGTCAGAGAGAGAGAGAGAGAGAGAGAGAGAGAGAGAGAGAGAGAGAGAGAGAGAGAGAGAGAGAGAGAGAGAGAGAGAGAGAGAGAGAGAGAGAGAAAAGCCCCAGTGGGGCAGAGCAGCCGCACAACCTGTCAATCATTCACAGACACGCCCTTCAATAATACACTCAGTGTGTTCGTAGCCGCCTCGCTCTGACACAACAGCCGTCAACGGCGTGGGACCGGTGTCCCGTCACAATGCACGCATCGAGACCTCGTTAGAGAGACCGCCTAATGTGGAAAAGGTTATTATTATTATTACTATTGAGCTGGAGCCTCCCCACTCCGCCAGGCTCCGGTCAGCCCCACTCAGCAGTTAGCTCCATTAAGGCTTAAGGCTCCATTAAGGGCGTCTTTAAGGCTGCTCTGTATCCCGGGGTTAAGCTTCCCCGAACCAGGACCTTTGGACCACAACTGTCGTCTTGGCGTCCTGTTGGTGTGTGAGTGTTGGATCTACAGCTACATGTCTCGGTCTCGGTCCAC
Source organism: Micromesistius poutassou (assembly GCF_964030765.1). Lineage (NCBI taxonomy): Eukaryota > Metazoa > Chordata > Actinopteri > Gadiformes > Gadidae > Micromesistius > Micromesistius poutassou. The sequence continues at coordinate 8,575 of NW_028179211.1, read as the reverse complement.
CACGGCTGAGTCTGTGTTCAAACATCTATGACGGACGCCCACCGTAGCCACAACCCGACTTTAAGGTGCACCTACTTTTGGGATTGGGAGTGACGACGGAAAACGCACGTGAACGCGTTATAACCAGGGAATGTTCGTAGGCACTACGCCTGGGCAATAAAACAATAAATGATCGTATCGTGATAGACTTTTGATCAGTATCAATATAAAACATGTTCAATATATATTGATAAGAGACTGGAGCACTGAATCTAGCAGCTGGGTTTGTTACACAAACACGGTTCCGTACTTATTTACAACATTTGAGTGTTTTTCATTGTTGTGTCGACATTGGAGTATTTATCAATGAAGGACAGTGGAAGGTCGTATTAAGTGTTTAAGAGAAGTGTTTAAATCCAGCATGGTAATTCCTAGTTTCTTTAGGTCATTAAAATGATCAATAGTTATAATCGATATCGATCAATATGATCAAGTTATATCGCGATATGCCTTTCAGCCATATCGCCCAGGCCTAGTAGGCACATTAGTAATATTTAACATACGGACCATTGTCAACAAAAAAAAAAAGTTTGTTGCATTGTAGCTCATTAAAAATCAGACAGTATTTGTCCATACAAGTCTGAATAGCTGAGTATCGTTGCTGTAGCCTGTCCCGGGAATATGGATCGACTTTCAACCAACTCCATGGCACGCCTAGCCTAGCCTGGACTGCAAACACCTCTCTGCTGGGCTCCTTCTGCACAGCGGTTCATTCGTACCATCGTCAGGAGACACATCAACGAGGGGTCGTGACCTCCTCATAATGCTGGATGTATGTCAGGGAACGTCACCGTTGGGGTTTGAACCGAGACCCTTCTCGTTCAGAGGTCGGGTGTTCCTTACCACCACAGCTTTATTACAACGGTGTGAGTCTGGTCTCAGGCTCCAGTCCTTCCAGAACCTCAATCCTAGTATACGGCAATTCACCATGACGTCACACTATGTTCTTCCGGGTGGCAAAAGCCGATGCGTTCTCCGTTGGCACCACTAGTAAACAAACCCTTCCACGATCGAGAAAACAGAGTAAATGGCTTGA
>NW_028179211.1:0-2500 GCF_964030765.1 Micromesistius poutassou | reverse complement strand
GCCTATCAGAACGGATAAATATATAGACCTGATTATATGTATTACTATTATTTTATTATACCTATCATGGGAGTGGCTCTGCACATGCCTTGCCTGCCAAAACCAACAGATAACACAGATAATACACGGACCTCCCTGTTAATGAGCAACTTCGTGGATCACAATTTTTTTTTCAGGTCGTTTAAAAGCCTTTATATTCTGAATAATGTCATACCCGTCCCAATATGGAGACGTGTTGAATGCCGTTTGTCCACTAGATGGCGACGTTTTACACATAAACTGAGAGTATCGTTGAAATGAGAAAAAAAAACGGGGGAAACAGTTAAAACGAGGACCTACAATGTCCTTCCTAATGTCTGGACTATGGTCTGCAGTTGGCAAATTAATAATTAACATTTTAAGCAGGGTCGCCGGCAAAAGTTCAGATTAGTTATACACTGAATATTATTCAATTTAAATTAAATATTGACCATTATCTGGTCCCATCTCATTAGATAGAAGACCGTCCATTGCAACAGAGAGAGGAGAGAGAGAGAGAGAGAGAGAGAGAGAGAGAGAGAGAGAGAGAGAGAGAGAGACAGAGAGAGACAGAAACACAGAGAGGGGGAGAGAGCGAGAGAGCGAGAGAGCAAGAGAGGGAGACCGAGACGCAAAGAGAGAGAGAGAGAGAGAGAGAGAGAGAGAGAGAGAGAGAGAGAGAGAGAGGAGAGAGAGAGAGACCGAGAGAGAGAGAGAGAGAGAGAGACCGAGAGAGACAGAGAGAGACAGAAACAGAGACACAGAGAGAGGGAGAGAGCGAGAGAGCGAGAGAGGGAGACCGAGACGCAAAGAGAGAGAGAGAGAGAGAGAGAGAGAGAGAGAGAGAGACTGAGAGAGACAGAAACACAGAGACAGAGAGAGGGAGAGAGCGAGAGAGCGAGACGCAAAGAGGGGAGAGAGAGAGAGAGAGAGAGAGAGAGAGAAAGAGAGAGAAGAGATTGGGAGAACGATAAGAGAGGGGTGGGAGAGAGAGAGAAAATATGGGGGAGAGAGAGAGAGAGGGGGGGGGGCGAGAGAAAAGATGGGGGGCGAGAACGACAGAGAGAGAGAGAGAGAGAGAGAGAGAGAGAGAGAGAGAAACAGATATTTTCATGATAACGTAACGTCTGTAACATGGCCTGTTTGAGCCGGGATCTTGTTTGTCCTCTGACAGATTGCCTCCTGTTCCTCTTGCTGCTTGCCGCTTGGCCCTGTTGACAGATCCTCAACACCAGCGCGTCGGAGGAAGCCATGTCCTGTCTGTTTCTTCATTCCATTGCACTCATTAGGGAAGGAACGCACTTTCTTTTTAGTACACGACACACGTATGCCTAGAGCGATTGTAGTCTGGGCTCTGAAAGACGCTATTAGTCAGCATGGGCAGAGCGTCTCGTTCACAGGGATATTGGCACAATAACGTTTCAGTCATTAGTGAGGGTTATTCTAAAATTGAAATGAACGATGACCGTTGTGGTGTGTTTTGACACGTGGGTGGTTAATTACCATTTATTTTCTAATTACGACGAGTGTCACTTTTTATTCCGCCCCAATCACATCACACACAGGGATCAACTGCCCTTTGAAACACGAGAGCGGGCCCGCTGGTAAACGTTTTACGAGACCACGTTACTGTGATTAAATTGAGATTAATGTCGTTGGGGAATGACAGATTAAATCCATCGGTCCGTTTTGGATTTTGGTTACGCAAAAGTCCAGCGCAGTGACGCTCCGGCGCCGCGACGCTGGTGGAAACGAGAGGCGGCCCAGAGGCTTCTCCGCGGGCGTCGTCCTCTGGGACCAACGCAGGTGTCGCTCATTAGTCTAATTAAGGGGCGCGCTCCGTTAACGCGCACACACCGCGGGCACCGCTGACTCCTCTCCGCTCGTTGAGTCTGCTGGCCCCGCCCACACCCCGTAATTAGTGTTACGCGCGACACCTGCGTTTAATAGTGATGGATTTCATGATTCGTTTTCCTTGATTCAGTTCACGTCGGTCGGTTCGCCAAGAAGAATCGTTCTGAATCGTTTGTTCGTTTTTTTTTTTTCGTTCGTTCAGTCGTGTGTTTCCCGTAGCGGTGAATCACGGTTCTCAGCCGAGTCGGTCAGACCCGGCTCCTCCCTCGTTCTTATTCTCAAAACGAATCACGATCGTGCGACGGTGCAAACGGTCATCAATCAACACAACATTAACTAAGTTCCTTTCAGCTGAGGAGCGCTTCATGTTAGAATCGGGTCCTCGAGTCTTCACCGCTGAACACAGTCAGTGAACGAACGGTCGACTCGCGAGTCAGCGCGGACTCAGCGACTAGTGGGCGGAGCTGGGAGTCGAGTCTCGGGAGAACGAACGAGACGAACGGACGACGAACGGGAGGAGAACTGAAACGGGGGAATCAGGTCGGTTCGTTCTCGTTAAAGAGTCGTTCATTCGAACTGATTCGGTGGCAGACGACCCATCACTAGTGTTTGTCCTGTAGCGTCAACC
>NW_028179212.1:0-12089 GCF_964030765.1 Micromesistius poutassou | reverse complement strand
CCATCACGACATCATCCGCCGCCGCGGACGCGCGGCTTCTGTGAATTCAAAGAAAACTACAGCAAGACATTACGAAATCATGTGCACGATGGCACAGTGTAAACATAGGATAGTGTGGAATATGATGTCCACTATGGGAGAAAGCCATTCAGAAACCATTCATAACTGGTGTTAGCATTAGCTTCAAACATGCGGTCAAAACAAAGCATAGACTGAAATCATTTACATCAGGTACGACCGTGAAATAAGTTGATTTTGGGGGGCTCGGTTCCATGGAAAAGTAAAGTTTGATATTAAAAATGTGTTTCATATCAATTGCTCTGCGCCAAAAACCAGTAATTATGTTACGCTGTGAGGTGTTATGATTTACAAGTAATCATTATACGATATTGTGAGGCTTTTGTGCTTTATCTGTTTCTGAAAACCTCTCAAAATCGACATACTTTCAGATACATGTTCAGTATCTGAGTTCTGGTGATTGGTTCCTGCTCCTCTGTTGTGAGAAAACACAAGCACAATGACACTATTAAATGGGCTCAGGAAGAAGAAGAGGGTCATCCACCCTGACTCACCACTTCTTCATTCAACAGTTTCTATCATATTCTCACACACACACAAACACAAACACACACACACAAACACAAACACACACACACACACTCCAATACTCACCCTCTGGTACAAACCACTCAAGCCTACAAATGTTTGTTCTTGCGTTTCTCCATTTGAGGTCCCCTTATCGCCAATTCTGTATTCTTCAACTGACACTGGAGCTTTCAATGTCGGGGTCAATGGGCGAGTGACATTGCTTTTGTACAGCAATAAGATTACACAGCCGCTCTCTGTGTCCCCGCCACCGCCACCACAAACATTTCCCAGCCTTTATGCTCCTCGTGTCTCCCTGCGCTCCCTCTCTCTCTCTCTCTCTCTCTGAGTCTCTTAACCTATTCCATGGCCCAGTTGTCAGTGAACTATGGACAGATGCTTCAGTGTGTCAACAGATTGGATCTATAGGGGATCAACTGGCCAACACAGAGTCTGTTGGGTGTTCGGGTCCCTTTTAGACACTGATGGCTATGGGATTTTACACCACGGCAACCCATAACTTTAGTGGGACTGTATGTGTGGAAGTGTGGTTGTATATGTGTGTGTGTGTCTGTCTTCATGTCATGGCTAGTCTGTCTGTAGTGGTTTGTATGCATGATGGGCTACGGTAAAAGGTTAAAGGTCAAGCCTGTTATTTTTAAAGGGCCAACTTTCATCAAATCATTAGCATAGCTCGCTATCTGGCCTTGTTCCCCAATGAAAAATATACCGTCTAGAAGGGTACAAAATTAACTTTCTTTAACAAGGGCTTTTTTTGCCCCTGTGTTAATCATTTCTGGATCTTGTTCAGGGCAACTTTTAAAAGTTAATAAAAAATGTTCAATGTTGCATTACTCGACGGATATTCAACAAATCCAATTGAATTCAATCATATTTCTTAACTAAATTCATAACCACAGTTAAACCATTTAAACAACGGGGCTGGGGCATTTAATAACCTCCCGTCATCCCAAATCCAAGGTCAATTATATTTTTAAGGGGCAAAATGCCGCGACTCCCATTAATTCCTGGCCTTGCTGTCTATGGCCTCGCATTCACACTAGAATATTGGCAACATTTAATAAATAATGTGAGCCCAAAATAAATCGGGATCCGAGTTGTGAATCCAAATTGAACACTGAGCATTGCTTTCCCCATCCATAACACCTGAGTCTCCGTGTGGTCCAGCACGCAGATACTCTGCTGACGACACCACTAGTTGTCCTCAGATCTCCTCAGAACATCCATGAGAATCCATATAACGGGGCGATGGGTCGGCCAGTTTTACAATCAACAATCAAGTGAAAATAACAATAACTACAGTGCAGCATCAACATGAAAACAGCATCTGTCTGCAACAAAAAACTGTATACTTTCTTTGGCAAGTGAAAAAATGAAAAGTGCTGAGTCAGACAACATCTGTTGGTCCAATCCGAGGCTGCCATCGGCCACACCATCCATAACCGTTTGTTCCAGAAACTCTGACAGCAAATCGAGGACCAAACTTGTGGGGATTATGAGGAAAGCCTTACAAAATCACAGCCGTGATCGTCCTCTCCACCAGCCCACTCCCTCCCCCACTCTACAAGGGCTGCTGGGATAGGACAGAGTGGGCGCCCCTCACGTCCAGTCTACCAACCCCCTCTCCCAGAGCCTCCTAGAGGCTGCAGAGCCAACATGGCAACCCAACTGTCAACCGCTCCAATCCTAAAGGACTTGGACATGCCGACGTCAAATCAAAATGGCCACCACCATTTTGGCAGCATAGGAGCTTTAGAATATTAGTTGCTATATTTGTGGTTTTTTTTGGTCATTGATCAGTAATGAATAGTAAAATGTGTTTGTCATTATGAGGAGATATTGTCCTGTTTGAAACGGCAATAGTGTTTCTCAGAAGGACGATTACAGAAGGACGATTAAAACTCTATTGAGCCCCTCAATATTGTGAAGTAATCGCCAGTAGAAAATCCCATGATGCATTCTGATCTACAAGCCCTATTGTCTTGGGCTGGCTATCGTGTATGTCTTTAGGGGTGTCTATGATCTGTATCTTTTGGTTGTTTTTCATTAATCTGTTTATCTTTGGTTGTTTTTTCGTTAATCAGTGTTTTTTTGGGTGAGATAATAACATAAATACTGATTGTGAGGCAATTAAAGTATTTAATGAAATCAATTAATATGTAATATAATGTAACATTATATTGGATCTCTTGATTAAAGGGTTAGGGTTTGACAGTAAGCTGAAACAGCTTTCAAATGTGCTTATCAAACACAGCTAGGTCTTAGAGATAATATTAGTTAACAGACTTAAATTATACTTTGAGTTGGGTACAGCAATGGCAAATGGAGAAATTAAAGGTGCGGTATGTAGGAATTAGTGCCATGTAGTGGTGAGGTTGAAGACTTCCAACAAGTGAATACCCCTCAACCTTTCCTTTCCAATGACGTAGGAGAAGCTATTAATCCTTAATTTGCATCAAAGTTTCCAGAACAAAAGGTAATGGATAGTGTGGCCATTTTACAGGAGAGTCTTTTCTGGGCTACTGTAGAACATGGCAATGCAACATTGTCTAAGAGGAAGAGGAAGTGGAAGAGAACCCGCTTTCTATTTAGATATAAAGGGCTCATTCTACGGTCACGGAAACCAACATTTTTTTATTTCATGGGATTACATAGTAATAATACAAGTGAATTACTTATATAGTACAGTTCTGTCTAGTCTGTTCCACAAGATGCCACAGAATTATGCGCACCACACTTTTTATTGCATTTTAAATGAAACACCAGAGGATGCATGAACAGATTTCCTTTTCAAATAAAAGGATTTTACAAATGAAGTGATTTTTTAGATAATAAAGAGGACACAGACATAGAAACACTTTAGATTAGATCATGAAAACATTGAACACAGATAAATAAGGCGGTGCAGATTGTATGAAATGTAATTAAGTCAGTTAGTTAATTGGAAGATGGAAAAGGTAATGGTTGAGTAAAACCAGTAACAGACACTTATCTTTTAATTGAGTCAATATTATATACTGATTGAATTGTAAGCAGGGAACCACTATGTTCACTTGTTTTATATCACAATATAATAATTGATAGAATTTATATAGCGCTTTTTTGGGGGTCACTTTACAAAGAAAAACAAGAAAGATATGAATCATACTCACCTGCTTTCCCACTCTTTAAAGCAGGCACATTCATTAATACAAAACGAGTGAAGCTCTGTTGAAATATGACATGTGCACTGCATAACTGATCTGTCGGCTTCACAGTCCACCACCATCTGCCAGGCTAAATGTGTTTCAGGCTGACTTCATTAACGGTTTAAAATACTGGCAACTTTTCTTTTTTATCTAGGGCCATGGGTACTTGCCCTCTGACCTCTAATCTACCTACTATGCCTATTTAAATGCTATTCATTTATCTCTCATCTCCGAGCGCTCGCCTGCCCCCCCCCCGCCCCCCCCACTCCCTATCCCACTATTTCAGCCTGACTAAACCCTCTGCTCTCTGGGCATCAATTTCTAATTCCCCCCCACCAGCCGCCCAGCTAGGGTTAATGCATGGAAGACTTGCTAATAATATCAACTTTCTCTGGCAGTTAGTTGCAGAATATTCCCAACCAGGACTAACTGGGAGGTGGTGAAGCCATGGTTAGCTAATTGTACTGCGGGAGACAACCAATGTCAGCAACCCCCCCCCGGTCTGCAATAAATCTAAGGTGGCCACCTTTATTCAACACTCCCATAGCCCCTGGTTACCGTGGCTGACCTTCCAAGAGCAGTTACCTCCTGCTGTTGGGCGATGGCATCGTTATTGCACCTCGGTGTACTTAATAATATATTGCTAATGAGAGGGTCATACTTGGCACAATGAGTGAGGAAAATACTAGCGAGATCAAACAACATTGCAGATGGAATCGCATGAAACGAGGGAATTGTCAACAATACAACAATTATAATTGTTTGGCGGAATTCATGATTTTGTTTGTTTTGTCATTTTGAAATATTTTTTAAATATTCGCCTGACGTATAAAAAACTTGTCAAGTCAGGTCAAGTTTATTTTTATTGCACATTTCATGTGGTATACACAGACTCAATGTGCTTGCATATATTTAGGAATAAATAGATGCAAATAGCAACATTAAAATAAGCCCACAGCTTTCCTTCAACCTCTACCCGTTGCTCATTTAAACGATTAAATTATACAAATACAGCAGTTTAAAGTGTGGATATGAATAGTTAGTTCAACTCACTTGATTGCGATGAACGGAATGGCGTCAGGATTGTTTTAGGATCCTGGTTTCGGTCGGGATGAACTTTGGATTTCTGGATTAGCTTGGACGTTATGTGTGTGTAATACTTGGGATTAAGTTGGTTTCTCATTTAGCGGATGATGATGATACATTATTGTAAAATATGAAGCCCAGCCTCAAGAGAAATGGCATTAAAGGCTTAATAAATTTGTGCCGAAAAAGGCTAAATTAAAGGCCATTAAACAGACGCTATCGCTCATTTACACTGTGTTAAATAGATTTAGAGAAAAATAAGGGGCAATAATAAGGATAATAAACGTTATTTATATAGCGCCTTTAAAACGCATTTGCAAAGTGCATAGATAGACAGAATTAAACCAGAATAATCAGGAACATTACAAAAAGCAAATGGAACTGCGGGTACATATTACAATGATATATGGGAATGTCGGTGGTGGAGAGTATACAAAAACAAGAGCTGAACATAAAACAGAAAGTGCATTAAAATACATGAAATTACATAATATATTAAACCAAGAGGATGCACTAACAAAAATACAAACGGCGAGCTACAATCTATAAAGGAGAGTCAGAGAAACCGTAAAGCAAAGAGAGTGTGGGAAAAGACTCAAATACTCAAACAAACGCCTGAAGCCGCCCAGCTCTCCACAAAGACCCAGAGACTACAAGCAGTCCTTCAGCCGCTGAGCCCAGTCATAACTGCCTCGATGACGGGCCCTCAAACAGGAGGCGACCCCCCCCCCCCCCGCCCACCAGCCCAAAACCCAAACATCCTAAGCTCCCTGGTGGCAACCGAAGGCAAGAAGAATAATGTGCGGGTCGCCATATATTCAGCGCGCTCGGCACAAGCCTCCACACGAGCGATGCGGGCCAACCATCCAGCTGGGCTGTCCCCACAACCTCACTACTGTTTCCCACTCACAAGCTCCAAGGAGACACACAGGAACCCCAAAACCCGTCCCAGAGGGCACCAGAGCAGGGTAGAACACCAGCCCTCCCCTCCACCAGCCCTCCCCTCCACCACCCTACCCATCAGAAGCCTCTTCTGGACAGCCGGAGGGGGGTGACACCCCAGGGTGACCTCCACCAAAAGACTCAAGAGTCAAAAGGCCGAAAGCCCGACATACACAGACAAGAGACAACCGTCCTGAATACTGGACCGTCGACGTAGCCTACAGATTATACTGATGACAGACAGACAGACAGACAGACAGACAGACAGATACCTTATTCATCCTCTTGGGGAAAGCCAGGTACCCAGTAGCTCACAAAATCAACAGACAGTATAACAGTAAAATAGACAACCAACAAAATGGACAAACTGTCAAAGTCAATCAAATAAGTCAATAAAAAGTGAGCAATATAGATAGTATTTAGATAGATAATATTTATAGAATAATAGATTTTACCAATCGATTGTATGATCAAAGTATCATAAACCGCTGCGCATCGGCATTTCTGAGGTAACGTTATTGCGTTAGCGTGGCTAACCCAAGACTCTGTTACTTTGGTTGGTGGCTGTTATGTAAACAATGGAGAAAAGAGATTAGCTCTTAGCAAACAGGTTACAACTGAGCATTAAGGCCTGTACTTTTTGTGTGAATGTATTCTTAATGAGACAGATTCAGTGATCCTTATGGATGTAGAGCAAATAATGAAGATGGATGGATAAGATGGAAAAGATTATGAAGATGCTATTCATAGTATTACAGTGGAGCTTACTTTAATTCCTTTTCAATTTCAATAGCTAAAACATAATACCATCAATACCATCTTATTTATTCAAGTGTCTACTGTATCTGTTTTCCCCCTTGAGAATGTAAAATAATGCAATGATAGGAATTTACTTTTATTATAAACGACAAAAGAAATCTGACCTTTCAATCAGACATTTCAGTTGTGCTATTTTTGTTGAAACCGGGACTGCAAATCTGGTGTAACAGGCGGTTGGTGGCTAACAACAGTCAAGTTGATGCTAACCCAGTAAGACCTTTCAAAGGACCTGCAGACACTGTGTTTCCTGTAGTGTCTTCGTCTCTGTCCATCCCCTGGTGTCTCTCTCTCCGTCTTTCTCACCAGATTAGACTGATGTGAACATGTTGTTAACCCTTGACCTGAAATGATTCCATCTATTATGGTTGCCAGGCTGGGTTGTATTTTAAGAAAATGCCCGATCTACGTACTTCGCTTACATTATTTTTCTTATTATTATACATTTGTGTTACTATCATTCTGGTTAATTATAATTTAAAACATCATCTTTGGTCAAATAAGAGCAATTGTATTGTAACGTTCTATAATAAAAAAGAAAAACTTGTGCCAATGGTTGAACCATTTGTATGCCATAGACATCTTGTAGTACACTCAAATGCCTTTAAAAGACACCTATTAAATGAAAGATTCTGCAGACATTTATTCGTGACCCATCACATTTCCTTCCCGTGGTCAAAACAGAGAGACTGCGCACGCCTCCAACAAAGCATTGTATCCAACACAGTATTCTGGATTGCAATTTCAGCAAACTAGTTAAACAGATGACAACCCATTTCACATTTGTTGTTGTCATGGCGATGCCCCTAAAACAGTGATGAATGCTCTGCTTAATTCCAAGCGCTGCACATGTGGTGTGTGTGTGTGTGTGTGTGTGTGTGTGTGTGTGTGTGTGTGTGTGTGTGTGTGTGTGTGCATGTAGAAGTGCATGCATTGTTGTTAACAATCCACTAAGCCCCAGAGAGTGTTTTATTCAACATAAAAAGATCACTGTTGCATATTCAGATGATCTGTCCCATGGGGATCATTAAAAGGCATGTTTGGAAGGAGCCAGCAATTTCACATTGCCGTTAATGAGCTATGGTTATGACTATATTAAAAACTCGCTCCTCATAAGTCCATCGTTATGCAGACGTCCTCATAGCATGTGTGTGTCTGTTGTACTGAGTGAAACAAATGTCCAACTCAGATGAAATTCCACGAGGTGAGAGCATGTCTCTCTCGCACTCTGCTGCTAAGCGAACCGGATAAACATGAATATGCCCCACTCGTGACATATTGTTTGGTTTTTAAAGGGTTTAACCTGGTATTTTGGGTGTGGGCTGTCAAAAAGCCATGAATCATATGGAACAGTTGGCAGCGTGGTTATTCAGCACGACGGCGGTGGGAGTGCCATTGTCTATTGACAGACCTCTGATTGTGGCAGGGCTGCTGAAAGCTTTTGGACAGCCAAAAAGCTGATGCATTAGCCAGAACCACTGTACTTCAGTGTCATTAAATCTGTTTTACTTACTCCACTCCTGAGAGGTGAATAGACTAACAAATAGTTGGATTTTTTTCACCCCCCGAAAAGAAAGAAAGTCCACTATTAAACGCTCCTCCATGAAGCAGTGTAATGTTGAAAACATTGCACTCACACTCATCCCAAAAGCCTTGGCTCTTGAATGTTTTAATGTTTTTTTTTTTTTTTTAAACATCATACAGTCATATCAAATGGAATAATAACTTATTTTCTTTTTTTAACTTTTAACATCAAACACATTTTCGAACATGATGAAAAAAAGTTATCGTATGTGTTCCGGGTTGCGATAACTGCTCAAGTAAGGGTGAGGCTCATGGCTGCCAAACAGATAATGGTATATTAATCATGGTTTCAAGGTGTCTCCCAGGTGGGATTTGCAAAGGATTCTGTTTTTGCCTTCCAGTATTCATTAGATTCTGTCAAACTTTCATATTTGGTAATGTGCTCCGTGTTTAATTGCAAACAGTTTTAATTTACAGGCCTGTCCCTTGATGTTTTTGACAGAAGCATACTTTTTTGGATCTGTTAAATTTTTTCATGCCCATCTCAAATCTTTCACAGAGCTACATTACACAAAATTTTATCTCTATTTGAACCAAATAATGAATCCTAATAGTTCAATCTTCTGATAATTAAATTTTACTAAATACTGATGGCTCTAATAAGATTGATGTGAAACGCGTTTGTTCTTAACAGAGTGAATTAAGTTCTGAAAAGTCATGGGGATATTTAAAGAAATTTTCAGGAAGTCCACTTTTAAGGATAAAATATACTGTTACCATGCCAACAGCCCTTCTAGTCTGGGTGATAACACCATATACTTGCTAAATGCTTTCTTTGAAGTTTTTCAGGAAAAAAGAGGTGCAAAATTATTCTGCACCTATTCGATAACCGTTCTGTACTCAAGGTATCAGATATCTAATTTGAAAAGTACCATGTTGCAATCGCTCATGTTCTGAAATACCATTGCTTATGTTTTCACACTATACCCCAGCTCGCTGAAACTTCCTGTTTGAAAGTGATATTGAATCAGTGCGGTCCTCTTTTCCAACGCTTATCCGTCTGCCATGCGTAAAATGAGTGGTGAGGACTCAAGTGTCAATCACACGGGCGAGACTGACTGCTGCATGTGATACTTATCAATAATAAAACAGGCAATTTAACAGCTTCTAGCTCCGACACGTCCGCCCGTCCCCCTAGCCTCTTCCTCACATGCACACCTTCCCCTATTAATATAAGATCTGTTAGAACCGTCAATTATTTAAATAATTGATAGATGTATATCCATTTAAATTTTGTTTGTATTCAAAATGCCGTATATTAAGGACAAGGCTGGAGGGAAAAAATGTGTTTTCTTCTTCTTCAACCAAACATTGTCACAGGTCACAGGTCAAAGCTACTTCATCCTGGCATGGCCCTGGTCTTTGATTGCCTCAAGCAGAAAATCAACGTACATATCCATCGCTCATCTTTAAGCCTGCCGGAAAGCCAGAAGAAAACTTTGACTTTTTTTTGTTTGTTGTTGTTGGCCTTGAACAACAGACCTCCCCTGGTTAACTCCATGCTCTCTTCTTCCTGGGAGAATTCTTTCAGGTCTGTAAGAACAAAAGGGGCTGGCACCCCACTGGGCTGTCTGCCCTCTGTCTCGGTGTAAACATCCAGGTATGCACTTGTGGAAGAAGTGATCAGTGTATCCTTGAGGACATGCAGGTGGCTGGAGAGATGAGAGACATCACTCAAGATATCACTCGAGATATCACTCGCTATGGAGTGATAGAGAGAGAGAGAAAGAGACACAGAGAGAGATAGACAGAAACTGAGAGGGAGAGAGCGAGACAGAAAGAGAGAGAGAGAGAGTAAAGGGGAGAGAGAAAGGAAAGTGTGAATAGGGGAACATGTGAATTAGCTTGTTAACAGGAATTAGCATGAGCACAAGAGATGATGTTCTCTGGAAATTCGAAACAGAATGACAGAAACTCAAAGAGCAGACAGAGAAGTGTCAAATGCCGATATGACTTGATTAAAGGACGCTCAAACTGATAAACATTAGGAAAGCTAACATTTTCACACAGAGCGAGAGAACGAGACAGTGGCAATGTGTTGGCTCCAAAGTGGGTATCCCATGGATCGTGCTGGTGTAGTGTGTAGATAATAATTAACAGAGGCCAGACAGAAGGAAAAACCGGCACTCAGATCTGAGGCCAGTTCTGAAAGCCTTTCAGCAGACATCTCTGAGCCAAATCTGCTAAAGCCCATCATAAAAGGAAAAACAAAGCGGTCACAAACAAGCCTTTGATAGATTATAGACTCATGTGACGAGCGGGCTTGACCGGATCCGATCTAATCACAAAAGGCATCAATCGCATTGATTTTGGCCGGACTGGCTAGTTCATAAGAAGCAATCATTTCACTGTTTTTTTCTGGTCGGCGAAGTGAAAGTTAGGAGTCATTGAGGGGGTAGAAAGTGCCATTGGAACTTCAAACGGAGGAGTGCAGCCCCTGAACATGATGCAATTGGATGCAATGGAATGCCAACTAACAGCAACCCAGGCTTAAAGTAGCAGGTGGATTAACGCAAATAGAAGGACTGCCTTACGATGTTAGGCTGCTCGCCCTCTCTCGTCTTCCCCGGGGTCAGGAGCTGCCACGCTGGACTAGGATGAGATGTCGGTCATTTTGTTTTGAAATGCCAGTTTTTTCAGGGTTCTTTTCAACTGAGCGAGTCTAGCAAGGAGCGCTTTGGATACAGGGGAGTGAGTGTGTGTGTGTGTGTGTGTGTGTTGCCGAATACTGTGGGACTGCTCGTGGCTCTGTAGTTTATCATTGAAGTGTACCATGTCCCTTGCCAAATACACCTAAAAGATCAATTTCTAATACAATCAGAGAAATTAATAAATAGAAAATAGCATGTATGCCATTTTATAATCTTTGTTACCCTTGTTCATATCCAGCAATGTTAACATCAAAAGGGAAAAATCCCTCAATCCAATAAAGAATCATCTGAAAAACTGTTGTTAATTATAGCCTCATCCAGGCTGCCTGTAGTTATTTCATTTAAGAATTAATTCAGTACATGAAAAGCTGGTAGCAATGCCATTTTCTAAAAGAGTCCATTCCTTTGTGATTAGCCATCTTCAGCATCAGGCAAACACTTTTTTTCACCATTTTTCCTTTGATCCAAATTCAACCGATTGCTGTCAAAGCAGGGCAGTGAAAGGGGTCAATGTACAAAATTGCACCAGAACATAAATATTTTCCCATCCATTGCCAGTTTTTGTAAATATTATAATCAAGGCCACATGGAGCGTTTAATTTATTTTGAATACATCAATTAATTTATTAGAAAGTAATGTAAATACAAAAAAACAAACATGTGATTTGTTTTTCATTCTGTTATGGTCAAAGTTTTTCAGTGCGAGATAATTTCAATCCGAAGAATGACATAATTTTATGCATTTATAGTTTTTCGATTAAACAAACCATTCTCAATCCAAACATTCTGAATTTCCACCTCCTACTCAAGCTAAACGCCCATGTAAAATGCAGGTAAAAGGAGACAATACTAGATCGTAGCGCACATCGGAAAACATCCCGACAAAAAAACTTTGAGCAGGATGAGGAGATGCATCCGAAAAACATTATGAAAAGCTCCGTTAACAAACCTCCATCAATATTTGATGAATGGATGCATGGGAAGCTAATATAGCCGGCCGCTGCATTGATTGATTAGGCGATGGCAGGCCGAGCGCGGCTGACCCATTCATCTTTGGACCCGTTTAAAAGGATATCCAGATTATTTGATCTTCTCCGCTGCCCCAGAAAAGTGCTCTTGACAAATTCAGTCAACCCTGATCCACTGTGATTTCAGCTGTTCCCCATTTTTATATATATATATATATATATATATATATATATATATATATATATAT
>NW_028179213.1:0-12678 GCF_964030765.1 Micromesistius poutassou | reverse complement strand
ACACACACACACACACACACACACACACACACACACACACACACACACACACACACACACACACGTAAGGTGCAGTTTGAAGGCAAAACGTTTTCATTATTTTGGGAACATGCATGTGATCAAATGTGTGGTTAGAGAAATGTCATCGTATAGACAATTGTAGGCCCCATGGCAGACTAGACTACCCTATAGGATCGGTGCTGCCAAGATGTCATTCATTGCTAAATAGAAGTGAATAAATCGATGAAAATACAACTTTGATGAGTTCCATGACTCCTACTGGATTTACTTTTAGCATTTGGTTGTATGGCAACAGGCTAACGATAGTCTACTGCAGTGTTATCTATATTATAACAAGTACCAGCATATTCGTGTATCTCATATAATGGTACTTTATTGCCCCCTTGTGGTGAGAAAGCTACACTGCGATTTAATTGTGTTATTTAGTAATTATACTAATTGCTACAGGCAACGAACGACACATTGCTACAGGCAACGAACACCTGCGAGATTCAGAAGTTCAGAAACCAAGGCATAACTATGAATCTATCTATTATTCAATCAATATTGCAAAACAGGTGTATTGTGACAGGTGTATTATTTTGACGGTGCGTCACCGTTTTGTATTCAACTCTACATATTTAGCAGATGAATTATTATTTATTCAATACAAATGTGTGTATAGATATTGATCTGTGTGCCAACTAACATTATCCATAGCCGGTTGAGATGTTTATTCGTCTTAATGCAGCAAAACCTTCAATAAAGACTTTGTCACTCACATCCATTTGTCTTTATTGTCTACAACCACGATCCTAGAGGCAGTCCAATACAACCGGAATAAAAAAAAATGCCAAGCATGCTCATCTACATGTACGATCACGTTCGCAGTGACTACCTATAGTTTAATGAACTTTCAGGAAGTCCAGGAACACACACACACGCACACTCTGCATGTGTACCAGGAAGTTCACACACAAACGGGCGTTTGTCTGATCGGATCTGTCCTGTCCTGTCCTGTAGGCCACAACAGGGCGTCAAAACAACCTCTCGCCGTCCACTTGTTGACCTGTTTAAGCGCGGATCGGACGTAGAATGGATCCAAAGTGCGTACTGACCGGGATTGACCGAGTCGCTCCGGGCCACCAGCAGTAACCATGCTGCGTATGTATCTCGTCCTGATTTTCCTCCACGCGTCTCTCGGTCTGCGGATCGTCCCCGGGTCGTCCACTGACTGCTCTCAACAGGTAGGGCCTAAATATAATATTAATAATAGGCCTATATACCAGCCCGCTATAGCCTACACGTATACACAGTGGCGGACTTAGCCCTTTGGGGGCTCCAGGCAAAGGTGACCAGAATTGTTGAGGGGGGGGGGAGTGTTCAATTGCGGGCGGACAGGATTGTTGACGACGGGGGGGGGGGTACCGAAGTTGCATGATTGCTTCGCGACCGTCAATGTGTGAGTAATTGGACATCCCGGCGCTGCTATTATGACGGGATTTTTATAAAAACAATATAGGTATGGGGAAGAAATATAAAGACGGCATTTTGGGGGCCCCAAAAGGCCTTCTATGGGGCCTGGGGCTCCGGGGCAAGTGCCTGGTTTGCCTAACAGTACGGTCCGCCCCTGCGTATACATACATAGGTGTAGCCCCGGTGTGTATTGTGTAGTAGTGGTCCTATCCGATAATGAATTAATCACTAAACGTGGTGTAGCCTATAATAATAATAATTTTAAAAAATGATGTTGAAATTGTATTTGACGCCTAACAATATGGGCTTTGTGTTTGTGTTTTCTCGCAGGGTTTGAGATGTAAAGTCCGCATCCGTGAGTGTTAACGCGTCCACACACTCACGCACTTTCATTTCATTTTCTCGCCTATGTATTGTGACTGTGAGTGAGTCGTATAGGCTTGGTTCTGGGATCACCTTGACTTAATTAACCACGGGTCTTCTTTACCCCGTCGCCTTGTGTTCAGATAACTGCAAGGGCAATCGTCTGTCGGACAGGTCGGAGTACATCCCCGCGGCCCCGGAGGCTCTCGAGGCCCGCTGGGAGACGAGAGAGGACGCGCAGGGGAACGTGTTCCCGGTGATCCACGCAAAGTGGAACATGGTGGACGACGGTATGTACGCCCGCCCCTAAGTTAACTAACCGTGAGAGTGATGGTGCCCTTCTATTTGTCTCGTTAATCGCGACTTGCAGCTCGGGATGTGACGTCACATCCGTCTCGTAAAAAAACGAGTGACCTCTCGCGTCTCGAGCCAATTTCAGCGGCACAAGCTACAAACTAGGCGGTATTTAACACATAATAAGACTGTAACGACATGCCTATAGGTAACAGTATACAGCGCTGTGTGTACGACTTCTTCATTTGGTTACAAACAAAAACACAAGTGCTTAAAATAGTAGAAAACCACAATGTTTACTACATGTGATGCTCGGAGTAGCCGTCTTTGTTACTGAACTCGGGGTCCTCTGAGTTCAGACGAGTTGACGAGTCGTTTTTACGACCTCGGGGGGGCGTGCTATTTGCAACTTCCGGTTCGTAACTCGGAAATCCGACTCGCAGATCGAGTCGGGTGGACAAATAGAAGGCACCATGCCCCCGCCCCCCCCCCCCTGGTTCCCTGTGGGGGGGGGGGGGGGGGCTCACATTAAGGAGAAGGTTGATCAGAATCTTGTGTGCCTCCACACACACACAGGGAGCATCAGTCACCTGAACGGTACGGAGCTGAACGTCATGCTGTCGGACACCAACCAGTTCCTCTGCGTCCGCTACTCCTTCTCCCAGAGGCTGACCGCCAGGAATCCGTCGGGGGAGAAGGTGTGTGTGAGTGTGTGAGTGTGTGAGTGTGTGAGTGAGTGAGTGAGTGAGTGAGTGAGTGAGTGAGTGAGTGAGTGAGTGAGTGAGTGAGATCCGATGTTCCCAAAGGCTTTTTGTTTTTAAGGCTTGCAATAGTTGTGGCTAATGAACTAGCCTTTGCTAATCGACACACACACACACACACACACTCACAGTGTTTGATCTCTTCTTCTAGTGGTCCTTCTCGGCCTCTACGGTCATGGTGGACCCCGGCCAGACCTATCTGGTCTCCGTCTTCAACCTCCCCAAACCGGAGCCCTTCCACAGCCATTACAAGGTCCACAAGGAGATCACCGTCCCAGGTAGGACCTGCCTATATACGGTCACAGCATCCTTCCTGTTCGTCGTCACCTGTGACTACACTCACGAATTGTACTGTTTTCTTAGATTGCAAACATCCCATATTAAAGAAGAGCAAGTTTTGCGTCCAGAGAGGTGAGTCAAAACACAACCACCGCACACTTTAGTTAACTGTCCTGTTGCAGGGGCCGAGTTGAGCTGTGACGTGACGACGTGGTCGACATGTGCGCACTCAGGAAGCCTCTGGTGTCCCAACGTGACGGAGGCGTTTGACGCCCACACGCTGTCTGTGGGCTTCATCCCCCACGCCCTGGCCCGGCGCTACCTCGTGGTCGTCCTCTGTCAAAGGATCCATCAACGAAAGGACGCCTACATGGTAAAGTGTCCTTTGTCTTTGTTAAGATACCAGCCCTACCCCAGTGGACCGTATAGCAAACGTCGCTCATCTTATCCGTCATACACCAGAGGTGGACACAGCCACCTCTGATGTCAGAAGAGGCCGATTTTTTCAAACGGCTTGTCATGGGACCTTTAACGGTACCCGGTACCTTCTTTAGTCCGTGGAATCATCATCAGTGCGTCAGTGGCTTTGCTGTAATGCCCGCTTTACGCCTTCCTGCTAATTCTGTGTGGTACGATGTGGTTCATCAAAGCCTCGTCGTGTTTCCTCCCTGCGTAACACGAGAGAAAAAAAAAAAACGCTGTACACCCAAAAATGATTTGTAACGTTCAACCACACCTGGCTTTGCCCCAGTTCTCTCTAGAACACAGGATGCTGCGCAGGAAATTACCCTGATGTTTTATGGTCGTGTTTATCTTCTGTGCTCTCTCTATGTCAGTCACTCACTCACTCACTCACTCACTCACTCACTCACTCTTCATATCCCGAACAATAGGAGAAAGACTTATCTCTAATAGCCTCTCTGACAATGTAAACATGTGAGTGTGACTTGGATTAACATCCGGTAGCAATCATCAAATCAAATATTGCTACATGTTCGTGGTTTGTAGGTCTGGCTAGACTGTTGGTTTTGACAAACCAGTTCTACTCCTCGCCACATTACCCCTGGTGCAGTGGTTAAGGAGTGGCCCCGTCTACGGTTTGGCTCACGCTGCGTAAATCATTGAGAACACATACCCCTCTCTGAAAGATAAGGGCTAGGACTGTGTTTGTACACAAGCAGTTTCCGTTGTGTTCTCAGTTGGATATTAATCTTCAGGTCTCAACCTTTCTATCCAAAGCGGGCTCAAGTCAACTGTTTGGGTACAGGCTGAGATCTCAAAGGGCCACACGTTATCCACTAACCTGAAGTCGTCCGATGACAAATGACAAACCAAACAGGCGTAGAGTAAAAACCACAAGAGGGCAAGACGGCAGCCCTCTCTCCTGGCAACCGATTATATGGATCTATCGCAGTCTTTTACTGTGCTTCGTTGTCATCGTGGAACGGCCCTTCTGTCTGATGAAAACAGGGTTGCGCTGTGTGGTTTGTTTTTGCTATGAAGGGATTTGAACGTTATGGGATCACAGAGAGATGGATGGTGAGCATGTCTATCTGTGCTCGGCTCTCTCGGCCTTGTTGCCTGGGCCACGTTGTAGTGAGGTTCAACTAAGGTCCCAAAAAGCTGTGTGGTCAATGATCAAACGTACAGGGGCTGGATTCACGGTTTGATAAACCAAACAGTCACCGAATAACTACGGTTGGAACTGGGTCAGGTGGCGATGTCTAACCCTAACCTAAATGTTCAGGGTCACACAGTGAATACATCTCAGCAGTAAGGTCCTCCCTACGTCCCCTTGGAAGACGCTGCACGGTGAGAATGTATGGCCGGCGCGTTCACGTACTGTTCTGTTCTGTGTGTCTTTCCAGAACAACATGACGTCATTGAATGTGACGTTCAACATCAAGGACTGGCCTGAGAGCTGCTGCCAGATGGCCGTAGAGGTAACGTCTGAAACCGTCTGGAGGATCATCCATTCATCTCTGTAATGATAACAGTTTGTGTGAAAGATTTTGATTTATAAAGTACAAAAAAGAAGCTGTGCGCACATCCCACCTTCTGGCCAAGTGCAGGACAAATAAAGTAATATATAGAGTGAAAGAAATGTGATGTCCGCAGCACTACATAAGCTCCCATATTAATTTAATGAAAAATTCACAGCAACGTTTCAACCCTATTGGGTCTTCTTCAGGCAAAGAATTTGATTTATTTGTAAAAATCACTATTGTTCATTTTGTGAATCTGTCTCACAGATCCAGCCCTACTTCCCAGAATGTCACGACCACTGCAGCAGGAAAAGAAAGGACTTCTCTATCTGTAGAGGCATCGGTGAACTACTTAACTACTACAGCCATAGCCATACTGGTCAAATCTGTGTGGCCACATAGTTATTACAAGCTCTAACAGTGTCGTCAATATACCTCTGTTCACATTTTACAGAGCTACCAGCCAAACATCCTACCCCTATGCCGATGCTATGGATTGGATTCGGGATGGTCTTCCTCTGTGTGGTGATAGCAGCAGTTATTATATTTGTCATCCGAAAGCCTAAAAAACGTGAGTCGAATGTTATGCTCGTTTCCACTTTGGTCATTTATTTGGTCCAGTTTGAACACACTTTTAAGACGCTCATAATAACGGCACAGAATACCGTACTCAACCTGTCCTTCGCTACTTAATGCTTCCTTTGCACTTCTGGTCGGATGTCAACGGCGCTTCATTGGCTCTGTACCTGTACTCTGCTCAACGACAAGTTGAATCTCACCTCATAAATCCCTACATGGTTTAGGGTCAAAATATTTAACTGATATGCTTCCACTACATAAGCCTTCTAGGCCACTAAGATCCTCTGAGACCAATCTGTTAATTATCCCCAGAGTCAACACGAAACATGGGGAAGCAGGATTTAGTTACTATGCAACAAATAGCTGGAATAAACTCCCTGAGGACTTAAGACTTGCCCCAACTCTGACAGCTTTTAAAACAAGACTGAAGACTTTTTATGTTTGCTTTAGCTTTCTGCTAAATCTTAAATCTACAACGCTTCTATTTTTTATTTGATTAGTAACTTTGCCTTTATTTTCTCACTTTCTAAAATGTTTTTTTTAAACTTTGCCTTTATTTTTTATCTACTTTATCTATTGTTTTCTTTTATTGTATGACAATGTTTATATGTGAAGCACTTTGAGTCTGCCTTGTGTATGAAAAGTGCATAAATATATATAATAAATAAAGTAATAAAGTTGCCTTGCCTTGCCTCATACCCCCCCCCCATGTCATCCTCCCGGTCGCACCACTCCGGCAGTCGGCCGGAGCGACGCCCACCTCACCTCCCGGCCGATCAGAGAGGAGCGGCTCTGGCCGGACGCGCGGCCGCCCAAGCTGCTGGTCATCTACTCCCAGGACCACCCGCTGTACCGCGCCGTGGTGCTCAGCCTCTGCGCCTTCCTCAAGTCCAAGTGCGGCACGGAGGTGCTGGTGGACCTCCTGGACGCCGCCACGGTGGGCGCGGTGGGCACCCCCCGCTGGCTGGAGTGGCAGCGGCGGCAGCTGCTGCACCCGCTCGACAAGATCCTGGTGCTGTGCTCGCGCGGCGTGCAGGCCAAGTGGCGGGCCATGTGCGGCGAGCGGCGGGTCCTGCTGTCGGAGGACGTGCTCTCGCCCAACGACGACGTGCTGGTGCCCTTCCTCAACCTCTTCCTGCCCAGCATCCACCAGCCGGCGGCGCTGGGGAAGTACGTCGTGGCGTACTTCGAGGACGTCAGCGACGAGCGCGACGTGCCGTCCGTCTTCGACATCGCCGTCAAGTACCGGCTGATGAAGCACTTTGAGGAGCTGTTCTTCCGCGTCCTGGAGATGGAGAAGTACCAGCCGGGCCGCGTCAACCACATCGAGGGCATCGGCAGGGAGGAGTACTTCAACTGCCCGTCGGGCCGCGCCCTGAGGGACGCCCTCCGGACCTTCAGGGCCTACCAGACGGAGAACCCGGGCTGGTTCGAGGCGGAGTGCGTGGCCAGCGAGGAGGACGCGGTGGCCCGGCGTAACCTGCTGAACCGACCCCCCCCCGCGGCGGACGTCGTCGTCCCCACCGCCGCCGCCGCCGTGCTGCAGCAGGTTCCTCTGATCCGCGACCCCGGGGACCCCGTCTTCGTCAACGCGGCCGTGATCCGGAACGCCGGCGCCGCCTCGGTGCACGTGCTGATGCCCGAACTGAACCTCGACCGCGGCGACGCGACCCCCTCCTCCTCCTCCGTGGTGGTGGCCGTCGAGCCGAGGGTGAACCCCCCCCCGTCCCGGGATCCGGGATACTGGGTGAACGCGCCGCTGGTCAACCGGCCCCTGGGGTCGGTGACCCGTCAGTGTCCGCAGGGCTGCGACGGCGCCGTGGAGCGGCAGCAGCAGCAGCGGCAGCAGCAGCGCGTGCTCCTGGCCGGGCCGTCGCTCCGAGAGCCGCCGCAGGAACGGCGTCAGCAGGGGGTCAGCGGCCGGGACGACGCCGGAGGAGGTCGTGGCCCCGTGGAGGATGATGAGGAGCAGGAGGAGGAGGAGGAGGAGGAGGAGGAGGAGCAGGAGCAGGAGCAAGGCACCCCGGTGCTCTCATGCCCCGGCCCCGGGGCCGAGCGAGGTCCCGCGGCGGCTCCCCCTCGTTACCCGTCCCACTCAGATATTGAGAACCTGCGGCAGCTTCAGCTTCAGCTGCTGCTGCTGCAGGAGGAGATGGAGGAGGAGGAGGAGGGCCCCCGTCCTGTCGAGGTGGAGGAGACGGAGCTCCTGCTGGGGCCCTCCAACAAGGGCCCCAGCACGGGCTCCGACCAGGGCTACAGCTCCACGGAGCCGTCCCAGCGCGGCGGGGGGCCCGAGACGGACCCGCTGGTAGCGCTGGTCAGGCTGCAGCAGGAGCTGTTTCAGACCGGCCTCACATAGATGACGATGATGAACGGTAAAATGGACGGCTTTTATACAGCGCTGTAATCCGAAGCGCTTTACAATATCGCCTGACATTCACCCATTCATTCATTCACACACCGACGGCGTCAGCGTCGACCACGCAGGGCGACAGCCAGCCAGCGGGGTCAGGAGCAGTCAGGGTGAGGGCGTCTCGCTCAGGGACACCTCCACACTCACAGCTAGGGAGGAGGAGGAGGAGCCGGGGGGATCGAACCAGCGACCTTGCGGTGACCAGCCGACCCGCTCTACCTCCTGAGCTGCTGCCGCTCAGATTAATAAACACTTGTATTATTGACACCCCCAGAAATGAAAAGCACTCAATTCGACGTGGTACTATCTCTCGAGATTTATTGACGTTTTTTTTTTCAACCACATAAATACTCTGCTGTACAGTCTACAGTACATACAATTGGTCATATCAATATTGATAACACGCATTGTACAGGTAGAATATTTGCTTTCCTTATGTGAACCCCATCGGATTAATGAGTCATTGACCTGGAAGTGATCAAGGGTCAAATGATGAAGCTAAGAGTGTGTCACAAAATAGCGACGACTTCGCATGCACCATTTTGTGGTGTGTTGTGGACTTTAGAAACCCAACGTGTGTGAACTTATTCAACCTTTCATTGTTTATCCTCTTTTGCTAAGCCAAGTGAGTAATGACCCATTAAGAACGTTTTACCATACGCCTTTTGAAACTATTCAGAATACCCATTGTCGTGATTTAATGTATGGTTGATCTACCGTAGCACTGGTATGCTACGGTTTAAAAAACTGCAGTCGGGAAAGAAAACTATCGAAAAGCAGAGATTTAAAAATGGCATAGCATGCTGCCAACACTTATAATGCTATCAATAAGACATGGTTTAAAGAAGGGTCAAACTTTTAAGTCCGAGTCACCAAGCACTTAAATCACGCCTCTAGAAACTAGCGCCATCTCTGCTTAACCATTGCTAATTCAACTTCATTGTTATAACTATTAATGGGGGTGATTTCGCCGGGGAATACAAAATACACAACCACTGAGCCACTAAGCGTCAGACTAGTACCTGTTGTGTTGATACCGTTGTCTGCACTGTTCATGATTTGGTTTGAGTATTTGGTAACTCTTTAACAACTTTGGCATGTGACCGGTGACAAGAAAAACACAAAAAGACAACTCTCACTGCCGTCATCTTGTCAAGTCCAGTCCAGAACCGATGGTTAACGGTAGCGAACACCATACAGAATGTGACTATAGACACTGCGGTGTAAATATCTAACGTGATTCAGAAGGCAGAAGCAGGGTGTGAAGCTCATGATTCACAAACTGGTTGATCAATGCGGAATTAGGCCATTAACCCACAGTTCAAGTAAAATATTCTGTGACTGAATAGTGTGGTAATAATAAGTAAGGAAATAGATCCATTGTACAATATCTAATGTATTTGACATGTATTCTTGTATTTAAACCTGCACTATGCAAAGTGTGTGTGTGTGTGTGGGGGTGGGGATGAAGGATGAACCAGAATAAAATGATGCGCTAGCTGCACTAGAAAAGTCACATTGTGCAGGTTTAAATGTCCTACAGTCGTATCACTCTTACCAGTGTGAAGTGATCGCAACAACCACTTCACAGAGGAGTCACTGTAGGAACGTGACACCTCTGACACAGGTGTCAGTCATAACACTAATTATGGATCCTTTTTACACACCAGAGCACAGGTAGTAGACTAAGGCCGTTTCTCAATACCAAGTAGGCGGACTACGTACTCGCGGACTTGGAAGTACGTACTTGGCAAGTCCGGACTTTCAAGTACAGACTTCCGAGAACGCGAGTACGCACTCTGCAACTGGAACAGCAGCGGACTCGATGATGCATCCTGGGATATTTAACAGTCCCGAGTCCACACGAGTCACCTCCGATGCGTCCTCGGTAGAACGGCCTCATCGAGAACGCATCGAGAACACACACGGGTTTTACGACAGTACTCGCGTACTTGGAATTGGAGCAGTGCTTGGGCCACCACTGATGACGTTTACCGAGAACGCAAGTACACACGAGAACGCGAATTGAGAAACGGCTTAAATTAGTGTAGATAAGTCTACTTCCTGACACAAAAGGAGCAGACCTGTAATTAGAGTAACGAGCAACGCCTCTAGAAGTGGATACGATGACAGTCCACTGTTGATTTTGGGCCACACAGTAAACAAGGCACAAATCAACCACCGCTGGGGAAGGGGAAACACGTCAGGGTTTAGGCACTAAAAACTAAACGTACGACCATCTGAATAATGAATATTCTTCACTGAATGTCTGCACCATATTGCACAATGGAAGTCCCCGTGTACTACATAGTCTTATCATACCGTCCGGACCCACTCCCGCTAGATAAAACACAAGCTTGTGAAATACTCTATTATAATATCGTGTACTGAGGTATACTATCACTTAAACCTATACTTCTTTGTACATGTAGCTACTGTATATTTGTATGCTAAGGAAGCAGCAGCCTTTTTCAGTGTGCTTATGAAACTCAATCATACGCCGACACAGATTGTCTCAATATTTCCAAACAAACTCTCATGTGTAGCCTACAACTATAGCGCCCAAGTCGCTGCCAATACGTTGGTAAACAAATCGTATGTTTGGATGTTCTTCCCCATGGACAGCGGACCAGCCTGGACCTACTTATGGTGCCTTCTACTTCCGAGTTACGAACCGGAAGTTGCAAATAGCACGCCCCCCAGAGGTCGTAAAAACGACTCGTCAACTCGTCTGAACTCAGAGGACCCCGAGTTCACTAACAAAGATGGCTACTCCGAGCATCACAAAAACATTGTGGTTTTCTACTATTTTAAGCACTTGTGTTTTTGTTGTAACCAAATGAAGTTGTACACATAGCACTGTATACTGTTACCTACAGGCATGTCGTTACAGTCTTATTATGTGTTAAATACCGCCTATTTTGTAGCTTGTGCAGCTGAAATTGGCTAGAGATGCTCCATGTTGCTATGACAACAATGCCGATTCTTGAGCAGAAAGCAGAGCTCCGACTCGTCTTGTTGTGTGCCAAACAGAACGAAAAACCCGGGGTCACTCGTTTTACGAGACAGATGTGACGTCACACCCGAGCTGCAAGTCGCGATTACGAGACAAATAGAAGGCACCATAAGTAGTAGTAGTAGCCTACAATCATAATCACAACAAACTAAACATACAGAGGCCAAGATACGACTCATGGGTCGTATCTTTTACGATGACGTGGTGTCAAGATAATAAAGAAGTAGGCCTGTTGTGAATCAACAACGGCCTCGTGCCTAATTTGCGGATGTCAACACAAGCGCCTGCCGTTCGCGAGATTGGGATACGTTGTAAAAGTCACCACAGACCAGCAGACGAGCAGAAATATACACCATAAGACTAATTTGGAGCAAGGTCTGTATATATATATATATATAATTTAAATAGTTAGTATATCCAACATTGCACACCAACACGGTTCACGGTTAAAGTGCCTTTCAGTACAAGTGCACATCAATGACGTTTAGACGACAAACGACCAAACTTGAAATTGTCCAAACATGTCTGTCTATTGCACGTGTTCCGGTCGGAAAACTGCGCGGGAACTTTATAGCACCTTTTTGTTTTGGTCTGAAATAAATGACAGTGCCTTCATAATCTCCCCCCCCCACCCCCACACACACACCCCCAATTCCCCCCTTCGACGATATTCTTCACAAAAAAAAAAAGGCATATAGTCCCACTTTTAGGATTGTGTCGTGACGGCTAGCGTGTTAACGTAGCCGTGCGGGCACATGTCGTTTTCGGAAACGCCGTGGGAAAACTGCGCCGTGTTTCCCGCGCTGGCGAACCGCCTCGCGCCCCTCACCGCGAGACACTGCTCCACGAGCTCCAGACACTTGCACGCGAGCAGGAACACGTTCTTGAACACGAACACGGACACGGGCGCGCCGTACGCGTACACCTGGACGCACCGCACCCCGAGCAAGGGCGCGTTGACCGCCACGCCGCACAGGAACCGCGCCCACACCCAGCGGCACCGCGGCTCCGACGCGGTCAGCTCGCACAGCCACAGCACGGGGACGCCCAGCGCCGCGAAGTACGCCGCGATGACGGTGTACTTGAGGTACGGCGCGGGCACCTCGCCCCCCCGCAGCAGCATCATCTCCACCAGGGCGAAGCCGTCCAGCAGGTCCAGACACGTGCCCAGGACGCAGCCCGTGGCGCGGTGCCGCGTCGCGCCGTTCAGGTCCTCCACTACGGCGTTGACCAGGCAGTGGAGCAGCGGCGCCGACAGCAGCACCACCATCTTGAAGCCCGTGACGCCGCACGGCACCTTGAGCGCCACGAGGTCCAGGATGGACGTCTCCAGCACGAGCACCACCTTCGGGGTGCACGCGATCACGTAGATGAGCCACGCCAGGTAGGCGTGCGTGAACTCGCCCAGGTCGCAGCCGCCGCCGCCGGAGCCGAAGACGGAGACGGAGCTCTTCTTCTTCTGGTGGAAGCCGCAGGCCCGCTCGCGCTTGCCGCGCGCGTTCTTGACGAAGA
>NW_028179214.1:0-18926 GCF_964030765.1 Micromesistius poutassou | reverse complement strand
GGGTCGAACTGGAGAGGGGGGGGTCGTATGGGGAGGGAGGGGTCGAACTGGAGAGGGGGGGGTCGTATGGGGAGGGAGGGGTCGAACTGGAGAGGGGGGGGGGTCGTATGGGGAGGGAGGGGTCGAACTGGAGAGGGGGGGGGGTCGTATGGGGAGGGAGGGGTCGAGCTGGAGAGAGGGGGGGGTCGTATGGGGAGGGAGGGGTCGAGCTGGAGAGGGGGGGGGGTCGTATGGGGAGGGAGGGGTCGAACTGGAGAGAGGGGGGGGTCGTATGGGGAGGGAGGGGTCGAACTGGAGAGGGGGGGGTCGTATGGGGAGGGAGGGGTCGAACTGGAGAGAGGGGGGGTCGTATGGGGAGGGAGGGGTCGAACTGGAGAGGGGGGGGTCGTATGGGGAGGGAGGGGTCGAACTGGAGAGGGGGGGGTCGTATGGGGAGGGAGGGGTCGAACTGGAGAGGGGGGGGTCGTATGGGGAGGGAGGGGTCGAACTGGAGAGGGGGGGGTCGTATGGGGAGGGAGGGGTCGAACTGGAGAGGGGGGGGTCGTATGGGGAGGGAGGGGTCGAACTGGAGAGGGGGGGGTCGTAGGGGGAGGGAGGGGTCGAGAGGGAGAGAAGGGGGGGGGGGGTGTTCTCTTTGTTAACCAAATGGTGATCTTCTTTGAAGCTCGTCTAGGTGTGATAGGCATCTTTAGGACAATGTCTCTCATCCCCCAATGCTTAAACAAGGCTTTCACCATGTGGTCGACCATAATCGCCATTAAAAATGCGTTAACATGGCCACCGACACGACGAGAACTGTATTCCATACAGATTGTCTTTGTTTCATGGGACCTAGAGACACCACCACGTGTGGACTCCCATTCTAGTCTTCTGGGCCTAATAACACCACGGTATTGCCGACTCGACAATGCTCTGAACACTCTTTCCAGCTTCGGGGTCTCAACGAACTGTTTAATACAACTTGGATAACAATTTAGCTCATCAGTAGGCTACTGTGTCCCGGTCAAAACGCGGACACGTCGAAAACTTAACAAATCCTTTATACAGATCACCTCTAAAACCCCGTCGGGTATCACATTTAGACAAACATATATACAATCCTGGCCCTTTGTTTCCTCGGTTTAGTCTTATAATGGCGACTAAATCATTGTTTATAATTAATTCCCAATCGGAGTTATCAGCGATCGTTCATCTTTACTTCGGCTTAACTGTAATGACTATGGACCGGAATAACGGAGCTTTCACGAAAACGAATACTGATTACCTCTGCCACCTAAAGTTCCTATAACTAATTCCTATGCAGATTTAGTCTTTGCGACAATAGGTTCTGCTTACCTGATTTAGTGGGCCCGTGGCAGGGGTGATCAGATCCTCGTGTTCGATCGGCTCGGTCAGCCCAGGTCCGCCTTTCCTTGGATAAATCACGTCGGGGTCACCAAATTGTTGTGGATTTTGGTCCAGGAAAGGCCGCCGAGACAGGATCGCTTTTAACTCACTTTATTTGGTTAAGGTTATTGGTCTATTGTCTATCGTCTATGGAACAAAAGGAGAGGGATCGTAAATAACACGCGCGGAGCGTCTCAGAGCTTAGCATGCAGGAAGATACGCCGCTGAGAGATTCTGTCTTCCAAAGGCGGAGTCTGAGTTTATGTATCCCAGGTGTTCTTCTTTGGGTTTTCTCACTTCCTGTGTGTGTCCGTTGCTGCCCCTAGTGTAAATGTTTTATAACTTTATCAATTGTGTTCAGTGCTGCCCTCAGGCGATTAGGAGGGGAAATTACCTCTAAACTATGCTTGGTGCTACTGGATATGGCTAAGTGAGAGTATTACAGTAAAAATGTATCGCTAGGGAATATTACAATTAAAAAATGTCACATCCCCGAGCTTGAGGATGAAAAGTGGCTGAGCGACTTGGCGTTTATGTGTGACATAACGGAGCACCTCAATGTCCTGAATGTAAAACTCCAGGGCCGACAACAGCTGATCACTGAAATGCGAGACGCAGTAAAGGCGTTTCAAATGAAACTGCGTCTATGGGAGGGCCATATGCACCAAGGCAACTTGGCTCACTTTCCTATTTGCCAGTCAGCCAATGACACAATCACCATCCCATTCCCGACTGAAGTGTATGCTGGCAAACTGAACACACTCAACGTGGAATTCAAACGGAGATTTTCTGATTTTGACGCACAGAAATTCAACCTTGATCTGTTCGCAAATCCATTTGCAATTGATGTTGACACTGCACCTGAGCACTTACAGTTGGAACTCATTGAGTTGCAATGTAATGGTGCTCTGAAGACCCATTGCCATTCAGTTGGGGCTGCTGAGTTTGCCCCGCTACTCCCTGAATCAATGCCACAGCTTCGCCTTAACTCTGCACGCGTCATGTCCATGTTCGGAAGCACCTACTCGTGCGAACAGATGTTTTCCATAATGAAGCTGAACAAGACATCCCACAGATCTCGCCTCACAGACCAGCATCTTGTTTCGGTATTGAAAGGGGCCACTGCAAAGGACATTAAGCCTAGAATAGACAAGATCATTACTAAGAAAAGGTGCAGAGTGTCTGGTAAGACTTGCTAAAAAGCAAGCTATTTTGCTTTGATTTGGCATTATATGTTATTGTTATACATGTTGTTGTTATATATGTTATTGTTATACATTATATATATTGTGTCCTTTCAAGTTCCCAAGAAAGCCATACAATTTGAGATACGACTTGTTGCCTTGAATATTTTGCTCTATGAAACAGTTTTGCTGAAAACCATTACCTTATTTGCTGTTTTGTTAAAGACAAAAGATCCAAATGTATTTTGTTTAACTGCAGTGGTCATTTTATACAAAAAAATGTGTTCAGCACAAATAATAATTTGCTTTATTAATCAGTATTGCTGGTAACAAAGATATGTTTTTGTTGTTTTGTTAGACAAAAGTATTGTGATGTGTTTAATTGAGAAGTGATTTTATACAAATAAAATTTCAGCATTTGATAAATATTGTTTTGCTTTTTTAATCAATGATGGTGACAAATACCTCATTTGTTATTTAGTTACAGACAAAAGTAGGCTACTGTGATGCAAATGTGATTTGTTTAATTGTGCAGTAATCAATACAAAAACATTGGTCAGCACTTGACAAATACTACTTTGCTTTATTAATCAGTTTTACTGGTAAGAATTACCCCATAACATGGAAAAACTGTCTGGCTGGCCCCTGATTTTATTCACAGCCCTCAGAATGGCCCTCAGTAAGTTTGAATTTGACACCCCTGTACTAGGGTGTCAGTGACAAAAGAAAATGAATATTAATTTGGCCATTACAAAATAGTACATTAAATTATATTTTCTTTGGGACATAGGCCTCTCATATGACCCTATATGTGACCCTGAATATGGCACTTAAAGATTCTTGGCCAGAAACACAAGTCTGTCAACATGCTCTGGCCTTAGTGATGCACAGTGGCATGTCACAATGTTGCCCCCTGTACTGAACAGCCGCTCAGAAGGTGAGCTGGTAGCTGGAATGCATAGGTATTTCTTCACCAACACAGACAACCGTGGATATACATATCTGTTTTGCTGCCACCAGATTAAGGGGTCATCTTCATTGTCGATGTTGCATGTCAGAAGATATGCCTCCAGCTCTGTGGACACTGCTTGCTCTAGAGAAGAGGACTTGTCGTCATTGCCTTGTGCTGCTTTGAAGAAACTTCCAAGGGTCTTTCGGCCCTTCTTCATGGGGGGTGCTGGGGAGGCATTTGGCTGGGGATTCTGCTGGAAAATAATAAATAATCTCAATCAATATTAAGTAAAATAATATAACAGTTCAGGACTAGACAACTGTATTGAAATGTGGAAATGACCTTACCATAACTAGAGTTATGCCAGTCATCTCGTCTGTCAGTCTTGCTCTAACTGTGGCTTTCTTCTCCTCACTGATGTAGTTCATCTTGAACCTAGGATCAAGGGTTGTGGCCATGTCGAGTAGATCCTAAGTTTGGGGATCGCTGTACTTCTCTTGCAGATATTTCAGGATGTTTGACTTCACTGATTTTGTGAATTGTGTGTCATCATCTTGCACAGCCAAAACAGAGATTTTAAAAAGGTGGAGAACCGGCTTCACAGAGGATATGCTAACATACAGTTCTCCAGAGAGGGCATCGGTGAATTCAGCCAGAGGACTTAGGGTGTTGTTCATTGCCTCAAGGACTTCTATGTCCTGCCATGTAGGCACTAGATGTCTAACCTTTCGATCATTAAAGACCTGTGAGATGGCTGGAAGCTGTTCCAGGATCCTCTGAATCATCTCTTGTCTCGATCCCCATCTTGTTGGGCACTCTGTTTTTAGTTGATGCTCAGGGAGTTTGAGCTCTTTCTGGACTATGGCAAGGTTTCTCCTCCGTAGCCAGCTGTGACTGATAGTGCTCACAATAATTCTGCAAAGGCCTGTGACACGGTCAATTCGTTGATCTTTCATGGCATTTTCTAAAAGAAAAATACAACAAATCTGAATGAGTACAACATAAACGATTAGTCTGTAGTATCACAAA
The DNA here is from genome assembly GCF_964030765.1 of Micromesistius poutassou. NCBI lineage: Eukaryota > Metazoa > Chordata > Actinopteri > Gadiformes > Gadidae > Micromesistius > Micromesistius poutassou. Next base: position 14,375 of record NW_028179214.1, on the reverse strand, counting down.
TAACATGATTTACTTATTTATTATTAGTATTAGTAGTAGTAGTAGTTCCAACATTTCAAGGGCTAACTTGTTACACACACACACACACACACACACACACACACACACACACACACACACACACACACACACACACACACACAGAAACTCACCAATTGCCAGATGTAGCCTATGGCCAAAACATTGGAGCCTGGTCCAATGGTTGATGGAGATAGCCTTCACTATGTTTGATCCATTGTCTGTTGTTATACATGCCATTTTCTCCTCTTCCAAAACTCCAAGATGCTAGGGCATCCTTCAGTCCCTGTGCCAAGATCTCACCTTTGTGGTCGTCTGGGAAATAAGCAGTCTGTAGGCACTTGCTCTTCATGGCAAAATTTCGCAATGAAGTGGACAGTTAGGCTCATGTATGGTTCCATGGTCCGGCTGGACCATAAATCAGTGGTTGCTGCAAAATAATCAGCTTCTTGCACTTCTGCCTCGACTACAGCCCAAACTTTATTATACATAGCTGGCAGTGCAACGGATGAAAAATAGTTGCGGGAGGGTATTGCGTATCGTTTGTCCAATGTATGGATCATCTTTTGAAATCCGTCACGTTCTACAGTATTTATTGGAACCGTATCTTTTGCTATATGGTAAGCAATTGCCTCTGTGATGTCCTTACTCCTGTTGGAGTTACGTGGATATGGGGTTGCATTGTGCAAGGTGTCCGTAATATATGTCTGCATTGTTGGACGACTTTCGGACGACTTCTTGCCTTGTACGGCTTCATCATATTGCACTTTGTGGTGACGTTTGAGGTGCTGGTTAAGATTTGTGGTGTTACCTTGCAGTGCTGCAACGACGGCAAAGCATGCCTTGCAAATTACATTAGACTGACCCTCGTCGTCTTGCTTAAATCCGAAATACTTCCACACCACCGAATGCGAGCCTTTTTTTGGAACGAGTTCCGTTTCTGTCTGAGAGGTTAGCTCATTCTCGCCACATGTACCAGGGTTCTCATCATCAACATGCATTTTGTGTTCACTGTTTGTTTACCTCCTGTCGCACTCGCACTATCTCTCCGAGCTACCGCGCTCACTGCTCTACCAGTGAAACACGTGACTAAAAGGCGCTTTGTCATTGGCTGAGGGTGAAGCCCTTGTCAGAACCTAGAAGGGAGAGAGCGAGTGCTTTTAATTCACAGAAGATAGTAGCGTGTGTCAGTCGGCTCATAAATTTTTTTTTAAAAAGAATCGAAGTAATTTAAAACTTAAATTGCGCACAGGGTGAATCGAGATCGCGATTTTATAACGATTTATCGTGCAGGCCTACCGGTGACCAGTCGAGGTCCTTAGAGACGCTCTCCTCATGATGACGTCACAAACCCAGCCAGCCTAACAGGTGACCAGTCGAGGTCTTTAGAGATGCTCTCCTCATTATGACGTCACAAACACAGCCAGCCTAAAGCCCAGTTCAGACCAAAGATTTGCGACGCAACGACTTGCAACGAGACGGTTTTAGAACGTCGCAGGGGAAAAGTTGCAGCAGTGTGAACTGGTCGTCGCAAGTCGTCGCAAGGCGTTGCAAGGAGTCGCCAAAGATTGAACATGTCAATCGCCAGGTCCAGTTTTAGAATGCAATGATGTGGCTATTTCTCTTCAGCCAATCAGGACACAGCACAGAACAATTTAGGCTTATTAAATAGGCCTACAAGTTGGAGATGCTAACGGTATTATCTTTGGTTCCAGAACAACGATTGTAGATAACGTTAGGCTTGAGCTGATTCATTGACATTATTTTAACGGGACTACCGTTACCGTTACACGTTAGCCGTTGTTATGGTTACATGCTGCCAGTCCGACATGTTCCCATTATGACAGTCCTGTGCACGTATGCAAATTAGCCATGTGCGCCAAACAGAAGAAGGGCCCTATCTTGCGCCCGGCGCAATTGACTTTCTACACCGACGCATGTGTCGTTGCTAGTTTGCACCCGGCGCAAAGCTGATTTTCCCCCGCAGCAACCAGGCACCACCATGTTAAATATTATGATGTCAAAGATTATTCATACGTGTGAAGCTGCATAGAAATAGCGTGTGGATTGTGGAAACATTTTTTTTCCATAGGGCTGCATGAATGAACATGAATGAAGTATAGTAGACTATGCCATGCGTTAAAATAATAATAATAATAACAATAATACATTCGAGCAAAGTATATTCCAGGCTTCCAAAACAAAATCTAGTTTTAGGGTAAATGATTGGTTAAATTATTTGGGAAAGAACAGCTGATACAGCGGTAAGTTGTAGGCCTACTTTTAAATCAATGCATCTGCAAACACCGTACAGCAAACACATATGTTCTTGACAGACATCGTGTACAAGCCCATTACTTTTAGGATTGATGAGTATTTGATCGTGAGAAAACAGTTTTACCGCGAGTGAGTATTTAATAGAATGAATGAATGCGGGTGATGCTTGTTGCGTGTGTGCGCGCCCATCTGTCTAAACACGCAAATTAAACACGTAAGTGTGAGAAGGAAATCGAGTCAGTCGACCTGCGATAAGCAGCTGATTCTGAACGGACTCGTCTTCGAGATGGACGTGTTCTAACGCATTTTTAATCAATGAAATGTTAACACAACAGTATATATCTGACCATTTAATTTTCGAAATTGTAGGTGAAGCCGAGCTTTCTTTGCAGTCGAGAAGTCGCCACTACGAAAGAATGCAATGTATCCAACTAGCGGGATCTAAACAAACTAAGCTCCAGCGAATTACTACAATGCAGAAGTAGTGGAGAATGGCGAAACACAGCAACTCTAGCCTACTCTCAACCAAAATAAAACTAATCGCCGCCCGGTGCAGCAGTGTGAACTGCCCCATTTTTAGAACGTCTCAGCCCGTCTCGTCGCAAGGAGTTGCGAGTTGCAAGCAGTTGCGTCGCGAATCTTTGGTCTGAACTGGGCTTTAGCATTATAAGCAGTTGCGGTTTTAGGCACGGGTGAAAAACGAGACACACAAGAAAGACAATGATCCACATTTTCTATTAACGATAATGCCCCCCCCCCCCGTCAACAAATCCGCCACACATTGCTACCTGGTCTGTGGGAAACACTGAAAGAGGTGGAGACATGTAACATCTCTGAGGACACCATCATTGCACAGAGACTTGTCTGTGACCATGTGAAAGTGTATGGCACAAGTGACCAGAGTGCCTCTTACAAAAGAATTGCTCAACTACTGTGCAACTGCACGCACAAGATACAGGGCTTACCTGGAAGAGGAAAGAAAAACGAATGAAAAGGATGAGCAAACGCTTAAAAGAAGGAGAGCAGAAAAATGCCTTGGTGAACTCAAGAACAAAAGAAAATGTACAGAAGACGTCTGCGAGAGTCTCCGAAAGGAAGCAGACACCTTAGCAGAGCAAGCGGAAAATACGGCCGGGACCAAAATGGCAACCCTGATTGCCAAATCCAACGCTCTGCGGAGATGAGCGTCATAATAATGACATTGAAAAGAAAAGTGCGGAATTGCGTCACGTTCAATAAAAAGCACAGCCAAAGCCCGAGCGATTAATCAGACTTTTTTGCCTTCAATTAATGTTTTCAAGTGTTTGCACTATATTTAAGTACTTTTGTATATTTTGTTTGTTTATGTCATTGTTATACCATAAGTTTTGTTTTTGGTAAGATGGCTGTCGTTACTATTCGTTACTCAAACTGAATAAAACTCATAATGAACGGAGTATATAGTGTATAGTCTCGATTTTTTTGCAGCGGTATTGGTATTAAATTTTCCTTTTAGAGGTCTTGAAAAGGTCTTGAAAGTCATTAAATTTGTACTTAAAAAATGTGTAGATACCATGACACTGCTGCACCGGGCGGCGACGTCAGGTGGTTTATAGCAACTGTGAACGCTCTGGCACAGCTGAGAGCCGCATCAGCATCACTTCCATCCTGCTAAATAGTAACCTAACTTAGGTTTGCGATTAGTTTTATTTTGGTTGAGAGTAGGCTAGAGTTGCTGTGTTTCGCCATTCTCCACTACGTCTGCATTGTAGTAATTCGCTGGAGCTTAGTTTGTTTAGATCCCGCTAGTTGGATACATTGCATTCTTTCGTAGTGGCGACTTCTCGACTGCAATCTCGACTAAAATTTCGAAAATTAAATGGTCAGATATATACTGTTGTGTTAACATTTCATTGATTAAAAATGTGTTAGAACATGTCCATCTCGAAGATGAGTTTGTTCAGAATCAGCTGCTTATTGCAGGTCGACTGACTCGATTTCCTTCTCATACACTTACGTGTTTAATTTGCATGTGTTTAGACAGATGGGCGCGCACACACGCGCGCACCAAGCATCACCCGCATTCATTCATTCTTTTAAACACTCACTCGCGGTAAAACTATGTTTTCTCACGATCAAATACTCATCAATCCTAAAAGTAATGGGCTTGTACACGATGTCTTTGTCAAGAACATATGTGTTTGCTGTACGTGTTTGCAGATGCATTGATTTAAAAGTACAACTTACCGCTGTATCAGCTGTTCTTTCCCAAATCATTTAACCAATCATTTACCCTAAAACTAGATTTTGTTTTGGAAGCCTGGAATATACTTTGCTTGAATGTATTATTATTATTATTATTATTATTATTATTATTATTATTATTTTAATAACAATAAACAATTTAATAACAATTATTATTAACGCATGGCATAGCCTACTATACTTCATTCATGTTCATTCATGCAGCCCTATGGAAAAAAAATGTTTCCACAATCCACACGCTATTTCTATGCAGTTTCACACGTATGAATAATCTTTGACATCATAATATTTAACATGCAAGTGTAGTGGTGCCTGGTTGCTGCGGGGGAAAATCAGCTTTGCGCCGGGTGCAAACTAGCAACGACACATGCGTCGGTGTAGAAAGTCAATTGCGCCGGGCACAAGATAGGGCCCTTCTTCTGTTTGGCGCACATGGCTAATTTGCTGTCGGACTGGCAGCATGTAACCATAACAACGGCTAACGTGTAACGGTAACGGTAGTCCCGTTAAAATAATGTCAATGAATCAGCTCAAGCCTAACATTATCTACAATTGTTGTTCTGGAACCAAAGATAATACCGTTAGCATCTACAACTTGTAGGCCTATTTAATAAGCCTAAATTGTTCTGTGCTGTGTCCTGATTGGCTGAAGAGAAATAGCCACATCGTTGGGTTCTAAAACTGGACCTGCCGATTTGACATGTTCAATCTTTGGCGACTCCTTGCAACGCCTTGCGACGCTTTGCAACGCCTTGCAACGACCAGTTCACACTGCTGCAACTTTTCCCCTGCGACGTTCTAAAACCGTCTCGTTGCAAGTCGTTGCGTCGCGAACCTTTGGTCTGAACTGGGCTTTAGGATTCGATTAGTCGAGCCAGGTTTTCTGCTTAAGGTTCAACGCGCGTTCACATGAAGGGGGCGTTTATCGCCTCATTTTACTCACCTTTACAAAATGGATAGAGCAAGAGCAGTCTATTTCACTCAAGAGGAACAGATTGTCATAATCAACTCCTATGAGGAGTTAAAAAATCTGATAACAGCTAGGGGCAACACAATTGCACATACTGGCTAGGGAGGCGTGCTGGCAAAAAATAGCAGATTGTGTAAATTGGTATAAATTAAAGGATTCTGCATATAGTCATTATAAAATAACTGCCAAATTATGAATTGTTTGCCATTCATCCCAATAGAGTGTTGATGATTTCAAAATGCATAAGCAACGTCCAACCTGCCTTGTTCTATAATTTAGGGAATTCACTTTAAATTAGCTCATTTTCTCACCTATGTAAGAAATGTATCGCATATGTTTTCAACTACTGAGAGGTGGTGGTGGTGGCGTAGTCAGTGGATTATTTTAAGACCTGAACGTCAGCGACCGGGGTTCAAATCCACCAGTCCATCATGCCTTTTACCCCCATAGATGTGGTGCCAGCATGGCCTTGAGAACAATGGGTTCAAGTTCAAAATAAGCTCAAAAATAACCTTTAGTGAATAAGTATTCCATATGACATAAGAATTGGGACTTTTTAAGCTTCACACAAATGTGCATCAATTGGAAGATGAACCCTTCACGCAGAAATCCAAGACTGACGCGCTACCCCCACTCTACCACTCTCACGGAGACACACTGCGCAACAGTGAGCACTGTCTACATACGGTCCAACGAGGACGATCAAATAGCGAATACCCTCTGATGAGAACCTGTATCTCTCATAAAGAATAATTCTCAGGCAATGCCAAGGGATCGTATCTCTCTCTCTCTCTCTCTCCTCCAAGGCTAGGCTGTTTCATTAAGACCACAACCAACCACGACTAACCATGCAGTATGCCGAAGCTGGAAAGGACACACACATAAGCCGTTTCTCAATTCGCGTTCTCGTGTGTTCTCGTGTACTTGCGTTCTCGTTAAACGTCATCAGTGGTAGCCCAAGCACTGTTCCAATTCCAAGTACGCGAGTACTGTCGTAAAACCTGGAAGTGTTCTCGATGCATTCTCGATGAGGCCGTTCTACCGAGGATGCATCGGAGGTGACTCGTGTGGACTTGGGACCGTTAAATATCCCAGAATGCATCATCGAGTCCGCTGCTGTTCCAATTGCAGGTGCGTACTCGCGTTCTCGGAAGTCTGTACTTGAAAGTCCGGACTTGCCAAGTACGTACTTCCAAGTCCGCGAGAACGTAGTCCGCGTACTTGGTATTGAGAAACGGCTATAGTCGCACTCACTCATGAATGAAATATTCTAGGAAATAGGCTTTCAGAATCCTATCCTATATTAAAGGTCCCATGGCATGCTACTTTATGAATGCTTTTATATAGCTGTTAGTGGGCCCCTAATACAGTTCAAGAAATTCAGCCTTGGTGCAGAATTAGAGCCACTACGAGCCAGTCCCACAATGAGCGCTCCACAAATGTGACATTTTTTAGAGGCGGGTCAAGGTGGAGGGTGGGGGTGTGGCCCTGAGCAGATTGCGGCCACAGTACCATACGCTCGTGTTTACAGTGGATGTATCGCAATGTCGAGGCGCACACAGCTTTTGGCCGTGTTCTGTAAATATTCTAGAACACTCCGGGTGCTCCGGCGGGAGTCCTGGAGCTCTATATCTAAATAATATCATATTATACATAGATAGTATACATATATCATATAATATATATTATCACGGCCAAAATATGTGTGTGTCTCCAGACGATATTATGAATCTCAAACGACTGCGTCGGGTTCTCCGACGTCTCTGGTCCTTCCACTACCACATCAATCTGAAGTAGACTGAACCAAACTGATCATCATAATACACTTTGTTAACAGAAAAGCCAAAGCCCAACTACTGAGCCAGGCCAGGAAGCTGTGGAGGACAAATGTGTTCCTAAATGACCACCTAACAAAGAAAAATGCAGACACTGCAAGGCATGCGAGAATCCTAAAAAAGCTAAATAAGATACAAGCTACGTGGACAAGGAACTGTAAAGTATGGATAAAGACAAACGGGTCACCCGAAGAAGCAAAAGTTATCATGGTAAAGGAGCTCAAAGACCTGGACAAATACAGATGAACAGTTTGCTGAAACCATGGAACACTGGGTGGAATCACTTGTACGACCAAAACAATTTTGATGGAATTACATGAACAGACTTTGAATGACATGAGAGGACAAGATATGGATTACTCCCTACCATTTAGAGACATGCATGATGATGACTTTGGAGAAACACGACTATTGGAACATACAGGCAGCAGCCTTCATGGGCATGTTCAATTTGAGGAGCTGAACTTGAAAACATTTACACAGAACATAAAACACACAAAATGGAAAATTACATTGATCCTGAGAACCATCTCTACAACAATAACAACTGTAACTGTGAGTATTATACAGAAGAGCAATTTAAAAGTAATGTTATTATGGAGGGAACATTGTCATTAATACACTTTAACAGCAGAAGTCTATAACAATTTTACAAAAATCAAGGACTACCTGAGACAATATGACATGTTTAGTGTAATTGCTGTATCTGAAACTTGGCTTAATGATGAGAAGGGGAAAGATGTGGAATTAGAGGGTTACAGACTATTCACCACCAACAAAAAAAACAAAATGGGAGGAGGGGTTGCACACTAATTTCAATTGCACAATTGTAGATAAAATGTCAACCACAATCGAAAATATCATGGAATGTATCTATAGAAATAGATGCTGACTTCCGGTCGGAACACCATCATGATGGTCGCATAGCGAGGGAGCTCCCGGTTGAACCAGAGCAATTACAGAAATACCCCCATATAAACCAAACAAATCATACCGAAAAAAAACGTAGAGAAAGGGGTTAAAAAGCGATATCACCACTCTGAGCAGTAAACGTCGTCTGAAGACAAGTGGGAGAGAAAGACGGAGCGCAGCAACAATTAGCAGCCAACAGGTGTGAGCTAGCGAACAACGTGGTGCAGTCGAGAAATGGCCGACTTGGAACTGATTCTGCAAGAACTTTTTCTTGTCCTTTGTTTTCGCCAAGAAAACAAAGGACAATTAGAGACAATAAGAGAGGAAATTATAAAGGCGAATACCAGACTGGACGAGGCGGAAGGACGAATTGAGAAAGCAGAAGAGAGGATCCAAAACACAGAAGACGTCATCACGGCCATGCTAAAGCTACACACCAAGCAGGAGGACAAGTTGCTGGATCTGGAAAGCCGCTCCAGGCGTGAGAACATAAGGATCTATGGGGTGCCGGAGGGGTCCGAGAAGGAATCAACCACGAAGGTCTCGAGCTAACGCACGACATGCCCGACCTGCAGATTGAAAGGGCTCACCGGTCGCTGGGACCGCAGCCGCCGGGGGACGCGCCGCCACGCTCCATCGTAATCAAGTGTTTAAAACAAAAGAGACAATACTCCGCAAGGCATGGCAGAAGAAGGGGTTTACCTGGCAAGAAAACCGCATAAACCTGGATCACGACTATCCACCTCTAATACTCAAGAAAAGAAGAGAATACACAGAGATCCGCAAAATACTGAAGGAAAACAGAGTTCAGTTCCAGACCCTTTTCCCTGCCAGGCTGCGTGTGAGACACGAGGACGGAACCAGAACCTACGAGACAGTAGAGGAGGCATCAGAGGACCTGCTGAGAAGAGGCTACGCTGTGACAACCATTACCACACCTCCGGAGACACTCATGGAGCAGGTGCAGCGGCTCTCCTGGACGAGAGTGGACAGACTAGCAAAGAAGGGCCCAGCCGACCGGGATCAGAGCTACAAGAAGAAGCTCCGAGCCTTCAGGAGATCATCACCGACCCCCTCCGGGACTGGAAGGATTTAACCCACGCTAGAGGACGGCGGACTAAATTGTGAATTTTTTTTTATGATGTACTGACTATAATTGGTGGTTAAGATCCACTATTGGTTCGCTCGGGGCCATTTTTTCACTTTGGACTTTTTTTTCCCCGACATGCGGCTGTTGCAGGTAAGGGCCTCTTCCTCCGGACTGAGGAGGAAGACTGTTTCCTTCGAGCCACCTCGGGAGGCTCAACAGGGTCGGACTATCAGACCCCTACATAGGGAGGGACAAATTGTGTTCAGTTTGATGCTGTTTAGCGTGTTAGTTGTTTATTCCTTGCTGGTTCTCGCAGGGGGGAAGCGCACCGGGTTTTTGATTGGGAGGGAGGGAAAATCACATAGATGCAAAACAGGTCTTTAAAAATAGCGTCATTTAATATAAATGGAGTACTCAATCCAGTTAAAAGGTGGAAAATTCTATCAAAATTGAAGAAAGATAAAATCCAAATAGCTCTCTTACAGGAGACACACCTCGACGATTCCGAACATGCTAAATTGAATAAATCAGGATTTAAACATGTTTACTTTTCTTCACATGTATCGGGGAGACGGAGAGGAGTGGCGATTTTGATATCCAGTGCGGTAAATTATGAACACATATCAGAACATAAGGATAAGGAAGGCAGATTTGTTATGGCTACAGGGAAGATAGAAGGTATTGTGATAAGTCTCCTTAACGTGTATGTGCCGCCGGGCAGTGACTGGTCCTTCTATAGACATATGGTTGATTTAATGACAACAAAGAGTCAAGGGATTTTAATATGTGGCGGAGATTTTAACATCCGATTAAATCCCAGAATTGACTCATCAAACGGGAAATCTGACGCGAGAAACATCACCAATAGATTAAATACTTGGATGTGTGAAGTGGGGATTGTGGACGTATGGAGAGAGATAAACCCGACGAGCCGAGACTACTCACATTACTCGTACGCTCATAATGTTTACTCACGCATCGACTACTTTTTTATGCTTAAAGGAGAACTTTTCAGGGTGGGCAACTGTGAAATAGGACCTAGTACTATTTCGGATCACGGTCCCATCTATATCAATCAATATCAATCCATCTGAATAATAATAAGAAATCCACTCTCTGGAGACTGAACTCAAACATTCTGAATAACCCAGTTATTAAAGATAAATTGAAAAGCGAAATTAATTTGTATTTGGAAAACAACGATAATGAAGAAGTGAACCCACCCATTCTCTGGGATGCATTAAAAGCAGTGTTGAGGGGCAAAATAATAGCCATCTGCTCATATGAGAAGAAAATTAGGGAGCAGAAACTCAAAAGATTAGAAGAGGACTTGAAGAGACTACAGAAAGTACATGCAAAGTCTCACAAAGATGACGACAAATGTAAGATTAAAGAATTAATAAAAGAAATAGATGAAATAAATACTCAGGAAATTCAGAGAAAGCTCCTTTTTACAAAGCAACAATACTATGAGACAGGTGGGAAATCACTGAAACTTCTATCGTATAGGTTAAGAAAACAACAAGCGGATAGAACTATATATAAAATAAGAAACTCCGAAACGAAGGTAATAGAAACAAGCCCGGACAAAATACAACAATGCTTCCAAAAATACTATAGAATATTATATACACAACCACAGATAAGCAACGACAACCAGATTGATGCCTTTATGGCCAAGGTAAATCTTCCAAAGGTCACTGATGAACAAAATGGGAAATTAATATCCAAAATAACAAAGGAAGAAATTCAAACAGCAATTAGGAGAATGAAAGGGGGGAAGTCTCCAGGGACAGATGGTTTTTCCACTGAATGGTACAAAACAATGCAAGATCAACTAATTCCAACATTATTAAAAACATTTAACTGGGTTTTGGAGAACAAAAATATCCCCCCCTCATGGAGGGAGGCAATGATTTCAATCATACCTAAGGAGGGGAAAGATAAATTGGAGTGTGGAAATTACCGTCCTGTAAGTCTTTTAAATAACGACTATAAATTATTCACCTCCATATTATCCAAACGAATAGAGTTGTTATTACCATTATTAATACACAAGGACCAGACTGGCTTTGTCAGACAAAGACAGACCCAGGATAACATCAGGAAAACACGTTATGAGACAAGTCACACATCAAGAACTGGAGACACTGATATTAAGTTTGGACGCTGAGAAAGCATTTGACTCAGTGAGGTGGTCATTCTTATATAAAGTACTTTCGAAATTTGGCTTCCATACAACTATAATTGACACGTTTGCAGCACTATATAACAAACCAACAGCTAGAATCAAAATCAATGGAAACTTAACCAATTCATTCACTTTAGAAAGAGGAACGAGGCAGGGGTGTTGTGCGTCGCCGCTCCTCTTCGCCTTGTTTATAGAACCCATGAGTCAACTAATTAGGCAGAGGAATGATATAAAGGGGGTAACAATGACATCTGGGGAACAAAAGCTTGCCCTATTCGCCGACGATTTATTGATAAGTATAACACAACCTACTCAGACACTCCCAAAACTGATGAAATTGCTAGAGGAATTTGGTTTAGTTTCTGGTTATAAAATTAATATTAATAAAACCCAAGCATTAACATTTAATTATGACCCTCCACCTTCAATTAGGACCATGTACAATTGGAAATGGGATGCTGAGTCCATTAAATATTTGGGTGTCTCATTACCTAGGGACTTGACGAGACTGTATAACATAAATTATGGCCCACTAAATTCAAAGATAAAAACTGATATACAAAGATGGAACGTTATTCCCTTTTTAAGTTTAAGCTCCAGGATAGAGTCAATCAGGATGAATATTCTTCCACGATTGTTGTACCTTTTTCAATGTTTACCAATTAAAATACCATCTAAACAGTTCTTAGAGTGGGACAGAGTAATAGCGAGGTATCTGTGGCAAGGGAAAAGGGCCAGAATCAAATTTAAAACATTGCAATTAAGAAAAGAAAAAGGGGGAATGGGCCTTCCCTGCTTACAGGATTACTACCATGCAGCTCAGTTGAGGCCTTTAGTCTGCCTGTGCTCGCCTATATACGATGCAGCATGGAAGGAAATTGAAGGAACGATGATAAAGGGAATTCCAATAACAGCTTTATTAAATGACAATAAATTACAAGAAGAACAGGAGATCCCAGAGGACTCTATAACGAGCAGCTTCCTGAAGTCCTGGCAGGAAATAGTCAAAATTTGCAGATTAAAAGACACATCTAAGATTATGAGGTGGTGTGCCTATGATTCGGACTTTACGCCAAATAAAACCAATGGCAGATTTAAGACATGGATCACAAAAGGTTTAACTACCTATTATTCATTTGTCCACAAGGGGACATTTCAGAGTTTTGAGGCCCTACAGAAGGATCATGGTCTAGGGAAAGACGATTTTTTTAGGTACCTGCAAGTGAGAGATTATTATAACAAAAATATTAAAGAGGCGTTAAGAAAAGACGAATCAGGGTTCATGGAGGTATTCTTATCATTAACTAAGTCCAGATCTTGCAACAAAATTATCTCCAAATTATATAATGCCGTACAATTAGCCAAACAAGAGAATACAGAATACATAAAGAGGAAATGGGAAACGGAAATAGGGATAATTATTACACAGGAGAGTTGGGAGAAAATATGTCAATTACAATGGATCTCAACCGGGTCAAACACCTGGCGGGAGTTCTGTTGGAAAAGTATAACAAGATTTTTTATCACACCCATTCAGAAGCGTCATCAGGGTAGCGGGGATGCTTGTTGGAGACTCTGTGGGTCTAATGGAGCCAACCACTTCCATATTTTTTGGGACTGTAAAATAATAGAATCTTACTGGGAAGAGATCCACAGACATATAGAAAATATATTTAATGTGAACATTCCATTAAAATGTGAAACTATGTTCTTGGGCAATATAATGTTTGAAACATGGAACATGAAAGACAAAAAACTGCTGACCATACTGTTGGCAGCAAGTAAGAAATGTGTCACTAGGAAATGGTTAAAAGTGGAACCTCCCACCATCGACGAATGGATCGAAATTGTTTATGAGATTTATGTTATGGAGAAGATTTCTTTTTCCCTCAAAGTGGAGAAAGAAAATTTTTATAGGATCTGGACCAAATGGACTGAGTATGTAAAACCAATCAGATCTGATTTTATCTGACTATACTTGTGATTTGTGTGAACCTACCCTCTTTTATTTTTATTGATTACATGTAGGGGTGCGCTCCCCGGTCTTGTTGTTTTTGTGTTATTACTTCCACCTGGAATGGTTTGGGTTTGTGGGAGAAAACTCCAGAAGGGCAGTATGTACATCATCATTGTATCCTTGACAAACTGAGTTAATGTAAGTGTGAAATGATGTATGTGATGGAGGTCTGCCTTTCTGAATAAAAAGAGAATCTCAAAAAAAAAAAAAAAGAAATAGATGCTGAAAAAGACATAATGCTAAGTTGTATTTATAGAACACCAGGATCCTGCCCAAACATATTCAATGAAAAAATTATGGAAATGTATGGTAAAATTAATGACAGAAAGATGGTCTTTGTATGTGGAGATTTCAACATAGATCTACTGGACCCAAATGAAAACAAAACAAACAGAGATTTTATGGACATAATGTACAGTTTATGTCTAATTCCTACCATCATACAACCAACAAGAATAACAAGGGACAGTGCAACATGAATAGATAATATTTTATGCAATAACATGGTAAACATAGTTTTACGTGGACTGCTTATTAATGACATCAGTGACCGCCTTCCTATTTTTACAACAGTACAAGATTTCTTCGATAACAAGTCCCATAAAAACATTGATACCCACAAAGTGACTCGCTTGAGAACACCAAAGGCCATTAGGGCTCTCACAGAGGCTCTGAATGTACAAAGCTGGAATAACGTCAAATAATGATCCAAACAAAGCTTACGATGGATTCCTGTGCACTCTCACCACCCTGTTTGATTGTCACTGCCCGACACAAATGCAAAGGAAGCATAAATATGAAGAAAATACATGGATCACCAG